>NW_027315836.1:0-37500 GCF_026437365.1 Eucyclogobius newberryi
TCCGTCTTTCCAAGTCTGATGGTGATGTACGGATCCGCTTTGCCGTTGATGTCGGCCGGGTGCAGGTCGGTGGCCTAGTCAAGAGCACACACACACAATATCACTCCTGATCTACACAGGTGCGCGGGGCGTGGGGCCTTTGCTCGGGGGCGTGTGCGCGGGGGCATGTGCGCGGGGGGGCGTGTGTGGCGTGTGCGCGAGGTGTCTGTGCGGGGCGTGTGCGGGGGGCGTGTGTGCGGGGCGTGTGCGGGGGCGTGTGTGGGGCGTGTGTGCGGGGGCGTGTGCGGGGGCGTGTGTGGGGCGTGTGCGGGGGCGTGTGTGGGGCGTGTGTGCGGGGCGTGTGCGGGGCGTGTGTGGGGCGTGTGCGGGGCATGTGCGGCGCGTGTGTGCGCGGGGGGCGT
The DNA here is from genome assembly GCF_026437365.1 of Eucyclogobius newberryi. NCBI lineage: Eukaryota > Metazoa > Chordata > Actinopteri > Gobiiformes > Gobiidae > Eucyclogobius > Eucyclogobius newberryi. The sequence continues at coordinate 402 of NW_027315836.1, forward strand.
GTGCGTGGGGGGCGTGTGCAGTTGGCAGCTCACCCGGACCACGTAGACTCGCACCAGCACGTTCACCGGGTCGTTGTGAGGAATGTTCTGGAACATTCCCATGTTCGAGTCGAAGTTGGAGTCCCGGGACATGTCGTCGCTCACTTTGTACATGCACATCGAGCCCTGACCAGGAACAACACCATCAATGACAAAGAAAACACACAAACACACGTCATTCAAGTACAAACTGTCATACATACAAACATAACATGCAAAAAGAGTGGAAGAAATACTTTTTAACACAACCATTTTTCTATAATTCTAATTCTATTTAAAAGAAAAAGAAAAAAAGTTAAATTTTCGGTATGGATGTCAAAAATTTGAGTTAATTCAGACTCCCCATTTTCTAATAATTATTTTTTAACTTTCTTTTTTTTTAATTACTACTCTTTTTGAATTAAAGAAAAACACAGATTAATCCCAATTTTTTTTTTTACTGTACTCTCTCTTTTCTTCTGCTTGGTGCTTTGAAACAATGAAATAATTAACATTTAAATGGACTTTTGAAGTTATATATAATTGGATTATTCACTAATTCAACATAAAATAAAGACACTTTTCCTTGTTTTTTGGGCACTTTAAAGTCATAAATGCCTCTTAAATGATAAAGTTCTTCCGCTTTCGCAAAACAAAATTGGAATATTTTTGGAAGTAGAAACAAAAGACGAGAATTGCATTTATTTTTCAATATTCCAAAGCACAAGACATTATTTATCCCTTTCTAAGTCATAACAGTGAGAAGTGTCTTGCTCAATAACTGCAGTGTGAAAATGTATTGGAATAATCATGACCAATCGACAACTAAAATAACCTACGACACAGAAAGGGCACAGCTGTTTCATCAAAATATATGTCATTTTTTGGGGATATTTTAACTCATAAAGCCTCATTTTAGCATATTTTAGGGTTAAACTGGTTGAATTGTGTCATCATAAATAGTTGTTGGGCTAGTTTGCTGATGGAACAGTTTTTTACTTTGAATTTCCCCACGATCCTGTCTTCGTCTGAGGCGTTTTGTTCCTCGTCATCGCCGGCTTTTCCCCTGAACAGGTTGAAGCTGTGGAGCCAGTCCTCGAAGTTGTCAAATTCACTCTCCAACTCTTTAGGATAAACCTGATTAAACACACACGGGAGACAAAAAAAAACACACGGGAGATAAAAAAACACATTTTCAGCTAAAGAAATCAAGCTTTTATAACAGATGTCCATAGAGAGTCATCCACTATTGTTTTTGTAGTGAAGTTACAGTGAAATTATGTCCTTTTGATTTTATTATTATTATTATTAGGCCCGAGCACCACTCACTAACGCACTCCTCACTCATGCACGCCCCGTGCATACTAATTAGTAGGACCATTGTAAACGGGCGAAGCCCGTGCAAAAGTGCACACTAAACAAGTGCTTTACATGCGAAGCGGTCGTCATCCCCACATAAAGTGTATGTTTAGTGTTCAGGCTTATTTATAGTGTAGGACTTCAGGACTAAAGAATTAAGTCTAAAGAATAAAGTCTAAAGAATAAAGTCTAAAGTCAAAGACGTACAATTACAGTAGGGGGCGGTAATGTAACACTTGGATACGACCGCCATAAAACAAGAAGAAGAAGAAGCTTCACCTTGAGCTCGTCCAGTTTGGGCTTCTTCTTCTCAAACGGATCCTGGGCCATGGACTTCTTCTTCCGGGCTTTCCCCTTTTTGGACCCTTTCACGTGAGAGTCATCAGGTTTGATTTCTGAACAGTTTTTCCACCACAGAAAAGAAAAGGAAGTGCAATAGGGGCAAAAAAGAGGAGGGGAAAAGCACTCGAGACATGAATTCAATATGAAAGTCGTCAAATTTTAGGTTTCAGCGTCGAGCCGTAGAAACGCTTTTAAAACGTGTGAACGAGAACGTTCTGCGTTTCAGAACCGAAGCACAAATGAAGTGGAACGTGATCGGATTTCACTGGGATTAAGCTCAGATAATATGAAAAATCAAGGTGGTTTGGTTAAATAAAAAGGGTTTAAGCACTTTTACTGTTGTATTTTACATGATTAGTTTACCGTATTTTCCGGACTATAAGTTGCACCGGCCATAAAATGCATAATAGAGAAGAAAAAAACATATATTTGTACTCGTTTTTATTACAATATTCGTTGTAATAAAAAAGCAAACTAACCGACATTTCTAAGATGGAAATTCAAAATTGCTTCTTATTTTCTGTTATAAAGACCTCTAATATATCTTTCACTTCATTTTGCCTCCTTTCTGGAATTTTAACGTTCTGATCACGGCGCATTTTAAAACGTCTATACTACTGCAATCTGTTTTTATGTTCTTCATTTTCTCTTTATGAACAGAAGGCCCAGGTCGCGGAGTAAAATGCCCAAAAAAGTATTGATTTCCGTGCAAATTTAAATCAATTTATTTGTATATTCGTGAGTCAATGTTTCTACTTGACGCTTGATCTTTTCTGGTAATGAGACGCGGAGCAGAACAGGATCAAGATAGAATACGGACGGTGGTTTTGAGCGGTGGTTTTGAGCGGTGGTTTTGAGCGGTGGTTTTGAGCGGTTGTTTCTCGCTAGTCGGAGTCGAGTTTTACGATTCGAGGACTTTCATGGAAGCATCCGCTGTGCGTGAATCAAATACAGGCCATGTTTTTCATTCATGTCACTTTGAAGAGCTGCGATTGGAGGACGACTGCGGCGGGACAGAGAGACAAGTTAGTCACGTGCAACATTTAGAATACTACAAGCGCTACTGCTACTACCGCTACAGCTACTACAGCTACTACTACTACAGCTACTACAGCTACTACTGCTACAACTACTACTGCTACAGCTACTACTGCTACTGCTACTACTGCTACAGCTACTACAGCTACTACTACTACTGCTACTACAGCTACTGCTACTACTGCTACAGCTACTACAGCTACTACTGCTACAACTACTACTGCTACAGCTACTACTGCTACAACTACTACAGCTACTACTACTACTGCTACTACAGTTACTGCTACTACTGCTACAGCTACTACTGCTACTGCTACAGCTACTACAGCTACAGCTATTACTGCTACTACTACTACTACTACTACTACTGCTATCGATACGGCGAGTTTACCACACAATCACACACGGGTTAAAAACATGCAACGTTTGATTAAAATGCTAAAGCTACAGTACAATACTGCTACTATTACTGCTACTACAATAATTAAAGCAGCTGGAAATGTATGTTAAATATATTTATAAAAAGAAAGCACTTATTTTCAGTCAAATCAAACATTCTGGGACGAATCAGGCGTTTACCAGTGAGTGAAATATTGAAATGAAGCTTCTTTTTGTGACATTAACGATCTGTGTCATACTGTGTACACACATTTACATCACAAACCTGACTCTCTGCAAACGATTTACTGATGCTACCACACAAACGATGACATTACTGCAGTACAACTACTATATAAACTGCTGCTGTGGTGGGACGGACAGGTGAGACTCCATCTGTGGCCTAGTGTTAAAACATATAAAGCGTGTCCTTATTTTTTACAACGTTTATGCTTCTTTTATCTATGTCTGGACTAAAAACTAACCATAGATACAGACTCAAGAGGACACACATGCAAACATTAAACTATCACTACAACTACTACAACTTCTACTGCAGTGGGACAGGGACAGTATGAGCTGGTGCCATACTGTGGACTTACTTAAGAGTGTAAGAGGAAAAAAACAATCGATTTTCAAGTCAAACTGATTTATTGAAGTGTTTTTTTTTACCTCCGTCGCCCAAATCCATGTCGTTGTTGTCCTCTGTGTCTGAAAGCGTCGCCTCTTGTGCTCGGAGCGCCTGCGGAGACGACACAAAACCAAATACTGCAGGAGTAACTTCAACTAAAACCACACTATTCACGCAAAACACCAGCGGTTATGAAGGAAATCAAGATGTAAGTTTAAAGTTGTGTTGTCAGAACATCTATACGCTAAGGCTGCCCCAAATAAATTGTCTTTTTGCTGTAACCCGACCCACCATTTTTTTTTTTCAGTCGGCTATAATTTTGACGGCTCGGTCGGGTTACGGCAAACAGACATATTATTTTGCTCTGCCTAATGATAATACTTTAGAATCCCCTTGATCAAGTACACAGTCCAACATTTCACAAAATACTTAAGTTTGGTGTTAAAGGTACGACATCAATATTTGAACAGAACTTAAAAACTGTCTGTTGTTTTTAAAGTCATTTATTGAAACCTGGCCAATAAGATGAATTCTTAGGATATTTGAGATTTCACAATCTCACAAGAATTCATCTTGGGTCCCGCGGTTACGATCAAACCCAAACCACATTTGATGCGGGACCGGATCAATCGTATTTAGTATTGTGTAGTAGTATCAGTAGTATTGTGGTTTGGGGAGGACCCAAAGGCAAAGCAAGGGCCCAAACGAACCCAAACGAACCCAAAGAACCCAACAAACCCAACGAATCCAAGGAAACCAAGCAACCCAAGGAACCCAAGGAACCCAACAAACCCAAGGGACCCAATGAACCCATGGAACCCAATGAACCCAACAAACCCAATAAATCCAAGGAAACCAAGCAACCCAAGGAACCCAACTAATCAAACGAACCAAGCGAACCCAACGAACCCAAGGAACCCAAGGGACCCAAGGGACCAAACAAACCAAATGATCCCAAGGGACCAAACAAACCAAACGAACCCAACGGACCCAATGACCCAACGAACCTAACGAACCCATTGAACCCAAGGAACCCAAGGAACCCATGGAACCCATGGAACCAAACGAACCCAACAAACCCAACAAACCAAACAAACCCAACAAACACAATGAACCCATGGAACCCAAGGAACCCGAACAAACCCAACAAATCCAAGGAACCCAAGCAACCCAACTAATCAAACGAACCAAACGAACCAAGCGAACCCAACGAACCCAACGGACCCAACGAACCCAATGAACCCATGGAACCCATTGAACCCAAGGGACCCATGGAACCAAACAAACCCAATGAACCCAAGGAACCCGAACAAACCCAACAAATCCAAGGAACCCAAGCAACCCAAGGAACCCAACTAATCAAACGAACCAAGTTAACCAAATGAACCCATCGAACCCAACGGACCCAACAAACCCAATGAACCAAATGAACCCAGCAAACTCAACGAACCCAAAGAACCAAACAAACCCCAAAGAGCCCAACAAACCAACATGGCGACGCTCACAGATGTATTACAGTCAATTTTAGCAGGAATAAATATTATTCTGTGTTTGAAAAACGTGCAGAGGGAACTACTTTTGCTGGATTCAACAAAAGTTTGATTTCTCGACTTGTTCCAATGTGACACTTCGACCAATCAGAATCAAATACTCATCACGATCAGGTTTTCCCGATCAATTTCAACTAGAGCCTTTCCAGATACTGAACTTCATGTTGTTCCTCGAGGACAGATCCAGTAATTAACCATAATGACATTCAAACAGCCAGTTCAGTAGCATTCCACATTTAAACTGTATTACTCAGTTTAAATGTCTCACACGCAGAGCAACAGTGTCGAGTCCAGACCTCAGTGAGCGTCTCGATGGAGGCGAAGTACTTGGACCACCAGTCCAGCATGCTCTCGTCCAGACCCTCGTCCTCCACCTCCTCGCCCTTCTTACGCTTCTTCTTCGACCCTTTGTCGTCGTCCTGTTCACAAACGCGCCCGGTCACTTTGTGCTCACGTCAAACGCACTCATACGTAAAGTGAACGCTCACCTCCACTTTGACCACGGCATCAGAGCCCTGGCGCCAAAGTCAACATCGTTAATACTTGAATTTGAAATGTGAATCGTCGGGGGGAATATTCAGCACAAACTCACCATATCCAGTTTGACCACCGTGTCCATCTTCTTGAAGTTTTGATCCGGCTCTGTGTTGACCACCACTATTTCCTCTAAACCAAAAAACAAACGGAGATAATTTTATTGAATTGAATTGTAATTTGGCAGATTTTTGTATAATATGGAGATAATCATATACTTCTTATTTCAAAATACCTTCAACTCAATGAAGATGTATTTCTTGGTAGTTTTGGTACATTTTTGAGTATTTTGAGAGAAATAACTAATTTCAACGTATCTGTGTGTTTTTCTACAGGTTCATTACTGTATTTTCCAGACTATAATTCGCATCTTTTTCATAGTTTTGGCCGGAGTGCGATTTATACTTATATTTATACTTTTATACTTATACTCCGGAGTGACTTATATGTGATATTATTTGTTATTTTCACACTTGCAACTGCAATTCATACTCCAGTCCGACTTATATATGTTTTTTTCTTCTCTATCATGCCTTTTTTGGCTGGTGCAACTTATACTCCGGAAAATACAGTACCTGTTTTACATTACTTCGAGATGACACAAGATGACGCAGTGAAGTGAACAAAACCCTTTGAATGGTCCTGCGAGGCTTCATTTTGCCATCACTAGCGTACGTGTTTTTCTAAGTACGAATCCGTCTGAAACCCAAAGCGTCGTACCGTTGGTGTTCCAGTTGTTGGCCTGCTTGTCGTCGGGCCTGTAGATGAACTTGCGGAGCGTCGTGACGGCGTGGGACCCGACCAGGGCGTAGCGGCCGAAGGCTCTGCAGTCCACCACCCGGATGTTCAGCGGCGGGTGCAGCAGCTCGTTCTCCGGCAGGTCCTACGAGGAGATGGTGTTACAACGTGGCGACGGGGCCTTCAACACTCACAGTACAAGGAACTTTAAGGCTTTAAGGGATTTGTTGAAAACTAATTCCAAGCCTGATTTATTCTAGTTTTCATGTAAAACTAAGTAACTCTGACGATAGAGCTCCCCCTGCAGCTCGCTTATGAAAGTACATTGTCAGAGAACAGACGCAAAAAGCTTTTGTTTTCTTTCTTCATCATAATAAGTCAGTATAATCACATACAAAAACATACAGAGCCAAATATACATAAAGAGTCAGGGTTTCTCAGGAGAGTTCGCCGCAAACGTTGCAAGGCTGGTTTACAGCCCAGAGACAGCAGGGGGCGATGACAGACACTTCAAACACCTCAAAAAAATATATTTAACCGTCACAGGGACTTACAAAGATGTTGAATAAGGTCAAAATGTTACTTAGTTCTGCTTTAACAAAAAAAAGTGGCAGTTTACATTTTCACACCAATATTCACTCAAATATAAAGTAAGATATCCAAAAACACCTCAGTAAAAAAAAATTGCGTCAACAAATAGAATCAAGAAATTTTAATTTGGCTCCGCCCTTTTTTCAGATTTATATGTCCCAGATACGTGCAATTTTGGCAATTTTTTCACAGTTTTACATGAAACATTATATTGGATTTGTGTTAGCGATCTACAGAAAATGTTTTACATTGATTTTATTCCTCTTTACCTGCGCTTTAGTGGTTTTTTCCTTTTCTTTTGACTTAAATACTAAGCCATGTTACATTTGATCAAAGTAGTGCCAAACGGTCACATCTGTTGTAGGTTTATAGTTTCTAAGCGGTCCGAGCGTCCCGTACCACTTCAAACCACTTGACGAGCGTGCTGAAGTTGGGGTTTTTCTTGTAGTTGGGGATGAGCGCCGACTGCACGCCTTTGCCCGCACACTCGATGTCCACCCGGGGCCGGTCGACCTGCGCCAGGTTCACCCGCTTCAGGTCCCTCAGGCCCCAGAACAGAACCTGCAGAGGAGGAAGTGTAGGACGTTTGAGAGGAGGAGAAACGCCTCCGGATCAACCGTTTACTCACCATTATATCACTTATAACCCAACGGGAGCTCTTTATTGTTAACTTGACACGGCCTTTCCATGTGTTTTAAATATTTATTGCACTCTTTAGATAATGTACTGCAAAATGGATTATCTACATTATCAATCAATCTGTCAAATGTATTTATAGAGCACAATTTGTATAAAGCGCAATCCAAAGTGCTTTACAACGTTAAAACACATTTAAAAAAGTAAAAACACAATACAGTTTTTAAAAATATAAAACGGTGTATGTCAAAATAAATAAATAAAAACATAGAAGCAAATTCATACGGTATTTCAAATATTAAAAAAACGAATTATGTTGAAATTAAAAAAGGACTTATTTTGTTTTATTGACCTTTATAAAACCAGTAAAAATCCCCCTGAGATCTGATCTGAGTCCTAGCCCCAAATCACATTTAAATGGACTAAATTTAGTTTTATTTATTTTGTTTGGTTTGTCTGGTTATGTTTTTGTCTTTTTTTATTTTAGTAGACTAAATTACTTTTTCTATTACACATTGAGATACCGTAGTTTCTGTACATTTTTAATCAGATAATGGTAAGAGATTCTAGATTGAAAATATGTATATTTGAAGCGGATGATTGATAATATATATGTAAAAATAATGTGTGTAAATTGTGTCTTTTTGCAGGGTTTTTTACAGTACAACTTTCCCAATATAATGTTGATAATAATAATTAACGTATTTGTCAAATACCGTATTTTCCGGCCTATAAGTCGCACCTTTTTTCATAGTTTTGGCCGGGGTGCGACTTATACTTATATATATTATGACTTATAAGTGATATTTTTTGTTATTTTCACACTTGCAACCGCATTTCATACTCCAGTGCAACTTATATATGTTTTCTTCTGTATTATGCATTTTTTGGCTGGTGCGACTTATAGTCCAGAAAATATAGTAATTAAACGGATTATTGGTAACAACTTGTAAAAAATAATGTGTGTAAATTGTGTCTTTTTGCAGCGTTCTTTACAGTACGACTTCCCCCAATATAACGTTGATAATAATCATAAACGTATCAGTCACATCGTTCCTTGGCGTGTTCTCACCTCGATCCGGTACTTGCTGAGCACCGGTCTGATCCCCAGAGGAACCGGGAGGATGGGGCCCCGGTCCATGTCCGTGGGGCCGTCGATGGGGGGCAGGTCGGCTTTACCGTTCGGCCCGATCTGCAACACAGCGGTCCGCCTCAAATCACGTCTTTATTACTATTGTTGAAAACGATGATACTCGTTATTTGCGCAGGTTTAAAACGACACGCAGAGCTCAGTATCATCAGGACGTTTGTTTCGCTGTATGAAATGTATTTAACAGTTAAATGCACTTTCTTTCATTTGTATTTATGCAATGTATTGAAACTGGGCGAATCCAGCACAAATATCTTCCAAACCTAAACCTTTTCATGTACCTAGAGCTGGTAAAGAAGCCAAAATGTGTTCTCAAGTAAGAGTTACTTGTAATGTTACTTTTAAATAATATTAACACAAGTACAAAGTATTGACCCAAATAATGAATTAAGTAAGAGTAGAAAAGTATTTGGAGAAACTACTCGTTGAGATCTGAGAAACAGTTTGGATGCAAAATGTGTTTAAAGTTAGAGTTAGACCCACAAAACATTGATATTTCACAGATTCTGGTATTTTGAAAGAACAGACACAAAAAACTCAAATTTCTATTGAGTAAACTCCTTATTTTTATGCCTTATTTGATCATAGTTTATGTTTTTACAATTTACTGCTATTATTCATTTTTTCATGTCGACAAAACAAGTTTCTAGTTTGTGGATTTGGTTCACGGACAACGGCAATAAAACCTTTCTGCTTCTAATATATGGAGTTCAGGTCGAGACGTGCGAATGTCTGATTCGATCACGTAAACGTCCCGGAAACCTCTGGATGTAACTGACATTTACGATCAAAAATCTGACTTAAACCGACCTGCAGCAGCTCAAAAGCGGCCAGCATCTCTCCGGCCGTGCAGTTCCCTCTGTAAATCTGGTAATACTCGAGTTGCGGGGGGAAACGGGGCGGGCCGTAGTGCTCGTCGGCCATTTTGACGACCGGCTTGGCGAACGTCCGGCCCATGAAGTCGGCTTTGCCCTGGAAACATACGAAAACACCGACTCCACCAGTCCTCAAACAACTTCAAATGGTACTTTAGACAAAGCAACGGCATTGTCCTCCCCCAGACCCCATCACCAGGACATTTACACAGGTTGTACAGGTAGAAACATGGCTTTTTCTGCACACGTTTCGTGACAGACAAGGCAAAAATAACCAGTGAACTGCAAAACAGGAATGAGCGGATGATTCGTTGAGCCAAAAATGCCGACTGGGAAATACACGTAAAGTCTCTCTTGCAGTTAGTGGTTATACAGGGGTCTAAATGATGAGGTATAAGGAAAACTAGAGGAATGTCCACCTATAGTAAAAGGCATTGAGTCCCAGCAGCCATGTTGTGACAGTAAAAATCTACTAAGCTAATTTTTTTTTTTTTTATTAGAAGGGAGCAGAGGAAGATTGCCCAACATTAGAATTAAAATTAATTTCCACTGACTCTGGAAACAAGGGCGAGGCAGGGTTGTACTCGGTCTCCCCTCGTGTTCGCTTTGTACTTGGAATCAGTGACGACCAGAAACAATCGGTGGTGTTACAATCGATGGGACGGAACATCAAACTGCCTGTTACACAGATTATGTTCTATTATTTACTAACAACAATTCAACAATAATATGACTCATTGCACTGTTCACTCTCTGCACTACATCTGTGAATTTAACTGTGAATTTTGTGCATATACTCAAGTCTATTTTTTATCATCTTATTAGTAAATTATTAAAAAAAATAATAATAATAATTCATGCCTTATTCGATATATCTTGCTTTTAATATTGTTCATTGTTGTATGTTTGTTCACTGACAATAAAAAAAAAAATCTGATTCTGATTCTAAAATTATGCATTTCCTTCATGATATTTATACAATTTCTGGATACAAACTAAATACCGTATTTTTCGGACTATAAGTCGCATCTTTTTTCAAAGTTTTGGCCAGGGTGCGACTTATATTTATATTTATATACTTCTACTCCGGAGCAACTTATATGTGATATTATTTGTTATTTTCACACTTGCAACTGCATTTCATACTCCAGTGCGACTTATATATGTTTTTTTCTTCTGTATTATGCATTTTTTGGCTGGTGCGACTTATAGTCCAGAAAATACGGTATACAAAAACTAAAAATTACTGAACTAAAAATTATTTCTTACTGGCGACCTCCCTTAAACAGAATGTCTTAAATATTTGGGCATAATCCTCCATCAGAATGTGTAAAATATCACCGCTCTTACATTCACAAGATGGCCGCCGCGATCGCCAGCAACAGTGTCACGATCTGTCTGGTTTCCATTGTACCTCACCGGGTCCAAACATGTTCTGGTCGTGTCGCACATTCAACAAAGCACAACGTCGGTTAAAGAAATGCAACAGGGACAAGTTCGGTGAGGTGAAAGTATTCCAGTCGTGTACAATTGTCCTTGTTGCATGTCTTTTGCGTGGACTGCACACGTACACGCTCTAGTGTCAAACAAGCACAAGCTCTACTTATCCCAGCGTGGTCCAAAACAACGGGAGTTTTTCGCCGGAGCAGGTGTGAAATTGATAGCAAAATACTTTAAATGTACTGGATGAAATAAGACTCTTGCATAAACAGATGATGACAACGCTGTTTGAGTGATTTTTTTACACAATTAATCCAAGAACTAATGAAAGAAACACAATTAAACAAGTCGGGCTGTGCATTAGTCTGTCATTTCTAACTGTCAGCGATCAGTTTGATGCATTTTACGGTGTTAAAATGGAAATTAAAATGGCTGTACACAATTTTTGTCCATGTAGTTGAGCAGAATTCGTTACAAATGTATTGCAGTCAAAATGAGACGTCTGTGTGCTGCCTGCGTAGACTAGCATTCTAATTTTATCGTCAAAGAACCAGGATGTGCAGACGTTCTTGTCTCTGAAAGTCGCAAAAAACGCTTAGGAACTCATTTAGGATGCGTGAAATACTACTACTACTATTACTACTACTACTACTACTACTACTATTACTACTACTACTACTACTACTGTTATTCCCATTTATGAGACAAATAAAAGTCTGTCTTTATACGTCCAGGAAATTAATCCAAGTCGAAATACAATCAAAAATCATAGTCAATCAATAGGAAAAACATTGTATCGTCCAGCGCTACAACAAGTTTTCTTTTTCTGGTATAAAGTATTGTATACATTTAAATTAAAATAATATAAGGATTTTGTGTTTTACGACTCTAAAGGAAATACTTGGTTTCTTGTGCGGTTTGGTGAGAAAACGTGGCGCTCCTCCGACTCTTACCACCGTGTCTTGGTCGTAGAGCTCGATGACGATGATCGGGGGGTCGTCCCGGAGCTCCGTGGCCTCGCCGAAGAGCTCCACGTTTTCAAAGACGAGCAGCTGGTCCCAGGTCGGGCACAGCGTCTCCGGGAGAACCTGGAACGGGACGTGAGCGTGAGGTCAGCGAAAAGAGGCGGGACTCTCTTTTAAATGACAGAAATGACACAAAACAGTTCTGACTCTGGCACCAGCAGGAGGCCGGTCCATGTTTAGTCCTGAGTCTGGCACCAGCAGGAGGCCGGTCCATGTTTAGTCCTGACTCTGGCACCAGCAGGAGGCCGGTCCATGTTTAGTCCTGACTCTGGCACCAGCAGGAGGCCGGTCCATGTTTAGTCCTGACTCTGGCACCAGCAGGAGGCTGGTCCATGTTTAGTCCTGACTCTGGCACCAGCAGGAGGCCGGTCCATGTTTAGCCCTGACTCTGGCACCAGCAGGAGGCCGGTCCATGTTTAGTCCTGACTCTGGCACAAGCAGGAGGCCGGTCCATGTTTAGTCCTGACTCTGGCACCAGCAGGAGGCCGGTCCATTTTTAGTCCCGACTCTGGCACCAGCAGGAGGCCGGTCCATGTTTAGTCCTGACTCTGGCACCAGCAGGAGGCCGGTCCATGTTTAGTTCTGACTCTGGCACCAGCAGGAGGCCGGTCCATGTTTAGTCCTGACTCTGGCACCAGCAGGAGGCCGGTCCATGTTTAGTCCTGACTCTGGCACCAGCAGGAGGCTGGTCCATGTTTAGTCCCGACTCTGGCACCAGCAGGAGGCCGGTCCATGTTTGAGTCCATTATTACCCCCAGATTTCTAACTTGGTTTGTAGGTTTTAGAGCGAGACTCTGGAGGTTTTCCGCTAACGCCAAAGACGATGATTTCAGTCTTGTCTGAGTTCAAATAACGTCTAAAGCCTCGTCCCGCGCCTCCATCTTCAACACGACGCTCTTACCTCGGTGACCTGGCTCTGGGTGGAGAAGAAAACCCGGGCGAAAGGGTCGGAGAGGCCGGTGCTGTCGGCGGCGAACAGACTCCGGGCCTGGTACATGTGGACGCGCAGCTGGAACATCTGCTTCACTGGGGACAGAAAGCGAGTCGCATTAGCTTTGAGAACATCTGCGCCGTGCGTGAGATCTGAGAGGCTGACTCATGTAGGTGAGGCTGACGGGCGGCGAGGACGGCAGCCCGGGGCCCTTGGACAGCTTGTTCTCCTCGAAGCCGTTGGGGAGCCCGCTCAGGTAGTCCCTGCGCTGGCGGTTCAGCCCCAGCCACAGGTACATCTCGATCTTGCTCTGCACCGTCCAACCGGCCGGACCGAAGCCCTTCTTCCCGGGGATCTGAGGAGCACAAGGGCGGGAGAGGGACGCGGGGGATGTAGCGTGAAAAGTGTTTGAGCAGTAAATTGAACTATCGTATTTTCCGAACTATAAGTTGTACCTTTTGTTCATAGTTTTGGCCGGGGTGCGAATTATACTCCAGAGAGACTTATATGTGATATTAGTCATAATTTTCACACTTACAACCACAAGAGGGCGCTCTAGACTCTAAGCGACGCAGAAGAAGAATCTGCCCTTCCTCTTCCTCTGGAATTTGTGGAGTTGTTTAGAAGTGACACAGAGGAAGAAGAATTCAATGGATTTAGTGATTTGGGGTAAAACTGATGCTTTGCTAAACTTGTTAGCATGTTCTTTATGCTATAGTTATCTGAATAACTGTTCATATGTTACGTTCACATACCAGACACTTACCACAGTTCTGTCTGTGCCTCATGTAGCTGAAGGTGTTAGCGTTAGCATACGTCATGTAGCTGAAGGTGTTAGCGTTAGCATACATCATGTAGCTGAAGGTGTTAGCGTTAGCATACGTTATGTAGCTGAAGGTGTTAGCGTTAGCATACGTCATGTAGCTGAAGGTGTTAGCGTTAGCATACGTCATGTAGCTGAAGGTGTTAGTGTTAGCATACGTCATGTAGCTGAAGGTGTTAGCGTTAGGATACATCATGTAGCTGAAGGTGTTAGCATACGTCATGTAGCTGAAGGTGTTAGCGTTAGCATACGTCATGTAGCTGAAGGTGTTAGTGTTAGCATACGTCATGTAGCTGAAGGTGTTAGCGTTAGGATACATCATGTAGCTGAAGGTGTTAGCATACGTCATGTAGCTGAAGGTGTTAGCGTTAGGATACGTCATGTAGCTGAAGGTGTTAGCGTTAGCATACGTCATGTAGCTGAAGGTGTTAGCGTTAGGATACGTCATGTAGCTGAAGGTTTTAGCGTTAGCATACGTCATGTAGCTGAAGGTGTTAGCGTTAGCATATGTAATGTAGCTGAAGGTGTTAGCGTTAGCATACGTCATGTAGCTGAAGGTTTTAGCGTTAGCATACGTCATGTAGCTGAAGGTGTTAGCGTTAGCATAAGTATCTCTCATCTGTTATTATTTTAAACTCTATTTACAGATGAAATGTCTGTTCTTGGTTTTGGATTTTATCAAATAAATTTCCTCCAAAAAATGCGACTTATACTCCAGTGCGACTTATATATGTTTTTTTCTTCTCTATTATGCGTTTTTTGGCTGGTGCGACTTATACTCCAGAAAATACGCCAAACTAAAGAGCTGGTTCTGGATTCGTGGAGCTGCAGAAGCTGGATCGAGCGCTGGCGTCGCTCAGTCCGGGGCCGAGCGGAAGCGGCGCTCACCCGTAGAAAGAGGGTTTTGATTTTGCCGCAGTCCTTGCCGCGCTCCTCGTCGGTGCTGGAGTACAGGATGTCTTTGGACGGGACGCGGGCGTAGGCGATGCGTTTGCCGTTACTGATCATCCATATGAAGATGTCGGGGACGCTGTGCTGAGGCTGAGACGCAAAGAAACAAAACACAAGGTACAAACTGTGTCATGTGGTTTGTATGATATTTATGTTGATGAAAACGTATTCATGAGTTTTAGAATGATACATATAAAAAAAAAAAAAAATGGATAAAGCCATGGCTATTACCAATTTAAAACTAAATATTATGCAAGTTATTTATTTTTATTTATTTTTTAAAGTCCTGATATTTTCATCAATTAATAAAAACTGAAAGTAATGTGAACACACTTTTTGAAGATGCTCATTCAGATGTTTGAAAAGAACATTTTACAAACTTTAAAATGTCGTATTTAGTTATTTCACGGTATTTTCTTAAATTGACGTGTGACAGGTTCTGACAATTTTCAAATTCTGACTTTATTTGGAGTATTATACCTGTTGTACATATACATTATAGTTTTACACCAACCGAGCAGGTATTTGTGGAGACAACGTTGCAAAATTGGTAGAAAAGTGACATCACACTCCAGTCTAAGTTTATGCATAAATAATACAAAATGTTTTACTCTAAAAACATTAATTCAACAAAATAAATTCGCCATTAAATTATTTCTCCCTCCCAGTGTTTGCTGGGTAATTTCCTAGTGTGATGTCATCATATACAAACAGGAAGTGAAATTATAAATCTAAAAAACTAACTGTTCTGGGATATTTTGGTTTTAATTTTTTAGCAAAATTCTAAATATATTTATCTTATCTACATTTTAGTTCAATGATTCGTCCGACCTGTAGGGGGCGCTTTAAGTTTGGGGTTGCAGTCTGTCTCATACGCACAGAAATCAGTTAATGTAATGTATAAATATCATCATTTGTGTTCAAGTAATAGTTATTTCTGAGTCGTGAAGTGAAAAACCCCGGGACGAGCCGCCCCCAGCCGCCCCCAGCCGCCCCCAGCCGCCCCCAGCCGCCCCCAGCCGCCCCCAGCCGTCCCCAGCCGCCCCCAGCCGCCCCCAGCCGCCTCGGGGCAGACTGCCGAAGCGTTCTCACCTCGTCGGACAAAAAGCGCAGCTTGTGCAGGAAGTTGAAGGTGAGTTTGAGTTTGTCGCGGACGGTGCTCCTCTTGACCTGGGTCCTCATGGTCTTCGCCTGCTGAGCGATCGACTCCTGCAGCGCAAAACCACAGCGTGAACTCAAATCTGGACAAAACATAGTCTAAATCTGAAGGAAAAAAAAAACGAGGACTCTTTAAAGCGACACACGCACCACTTCTGCCATGCACAGCTTCACCCTCTCCCGGTCCAGTTTGGTCCGGCCCGACTGGTTCTGGTCTTTGCTCGCGAGGGACAGAAACTGACTGGAGACGGGGGAAAGATGGAAGAGTTGCATTTCGATTTTAGCTGCATTTACTTTTTAAATTTCCTTTGACTTTTGTGTGACTGACTTGCACCCGTGGCTGAGGTCCTCCAGGACTCCTCTCAGGCGGCGTTCAGGATAGGTCTTCTCTGTTTTTATGATCTCCTGGACGTCGTTCAGACCCTCTTCCTACAGAGATAAGACAATTGTTTACATTTTTCTAATATAATCGTGCTTCTTTTTACAACCATTATTAAAGCGCAGCAGTCATGGACTTGCCAGTTTGTCCGCGATGTTGTCGATCACGTTTGCGTTGTAAAGTCTCCTTCGCTGGTCCTGCCACCAGCTCTTGATGAAAATACAAGGCTTTCGCTCAAAGTACGGCAAGTGGAAGTAGTTTCTGAGGGAAAAGACGGATATAATGTAAAGATGTGTGGTCCTAAGATATACAAATGTAAAAATATGTGGTCCTAAGATGTAAAAATATGTGGTCCGAAGATGCAAAAATATGTGGTCCTAACATGTAAAAATGTAAAAAATATGTGGTCCTAATGGGTAAAAATGTTTTAAAAAATATGTGGCCCTAACATGTGGTCCTAACATATAAAAATATGTGGTCCAAACATGTAAAAATATGTGGTCCAAACATGTAAAAATGTGTGGTCCTAACATGTAAAAATGTAAAAAATGTGTGGTCCTAACAGGTAAAAATATGTGGTCCAAACATGTAAAAATGTGTGGTCCAAACATGTAAAAATGTAAAAAATGTGTGGTCTTAACATGTAAAAATATGTGGTCCTAACCTGTAAAAAAATATGTGGTCCTAACATGTGAAAAAGTAAAAATATGTGGTCCTAACATGTAAAAATATGTGGTCCTAACATGTAAAAATATGTGGTCCTAACATGTAAAAATATGTGGTCTAACAGATAAAAATATGTGTGAAAAAAAAAGCAAAAATGTGTGGTCCTGACATGTAAAAATGTAAAAATGTGTGGTCCTAACATGTAAAAATGTAAAAATGTGTGGTCCTAACATGTAAAAATGTAAAAATGTGTGGTCCTAACATATAAAAATGTGTGGTCCTAACATGTAAAAATGTGTGGTCCTAATATGTAAAAATGTAAAAATATGTGGTCCTAACATGTAAAGATATGTGGTAATATGTGGTCCTAACATGTAAAAATATGTGGTCCTAACATGTAAAGATATGTGGTAATATGTGGTCCTAACATGTAAAAATGTGTGGTCCTAATATGTAAAAATGTCCAAATATGTGGTAATATGTGGTCTTAACATGTAAAAATGTTAATATGTGTGTGGTCCTAAGATGTAAAAATATGTGGTCTAACAGATAAAAATATGTGTGAAAAAAAAGCAAAAATGTGTGGTCTTAACATGTAAAAATGTGTGGTCCTAATATGTAAAAATGTAAAAATATGTGGTCCTAACATGTAAAGATATGTGGTAATATGTGGTCCTAACATGTAAAGATATGTGGTCCTAACATGTAAAGATATGTGGTAATATGTGGTCCTAACATGTAAAAATATGTGGTCCTAACATGTAAAAATGTTAACATGTGTGTGGTCCTAAGATGTCAACATGTAAAACTTGAACTCTAACATATTGCAGTGCATATGATGAGCAGATGGACGTATGGAGACCTGTCTGTTACGACGGGCTTCATGGGCGGAGTCACGGACACAGACTGAAAGTCGCCGTCGTCCTCCATCTCCTCGTCGCTCGACTGATTGATCAGCTCCGTCTCCTCCTCGTCGCCGTCTTTTTTACCTTTGGATTTGGGCTGGATCACGCTGTCCGCCTCGTTTCCATAGTAACCTGAACAAACACCGAGTATTCTAGTGAAGTGACTGACGTGTGAGTCCTGCGTTGTGTTAAAACTGTAATGTTGCTCCTTCATAGTTGTTGTTTTTATTTATTTTTTACCTATTGTGACTTCAAAGTTGATGGGTTTGTCTCCGATCTTTCTGTCGATCATCGTGGCTTCGAGGAACGAGCCGAAGAGGAAAAACTCCTCGACTTTCCCAGTGGCAGTCTGTGGAAGAAGAGAAGAAGAAACGTAAAGTGAGTCGTTGGAAGAAGAAAAGAAGAATCGAATAAATGTTATTTTATAAGCGACGACTATTGAAGCGATGTTGAACTTTTGTGAGGTTCTAGACCCCCTCACTCTAAAACTCGACTTTAAAGCGCCCCCTACAGGTCAGACGACTCACTGAACTAAAACGCAGTTAAGATAAATATATTTTGAATTTAGCTAAAAATGACAAAAATGTTACCACAGAATAGCTCATATTTAGGTTTATAAGTTCACTTCCTGTTTGTAATTGATGACATCACAGTAGGAAATTACCCAGCAAACACTGGGCCAAAACTCATCTTATGTCACTTTTTTTAAAATGTGGAGTTTCTTTGTGTAAATTCTGCATAAACTTTGACTGGAATGATGAGTGTCCCTGGTGTGATGTCACTTCCTGTCATCAGATTTTTCAACGTTTTCTCCACAAATGCCTGCTCGGTGTAAAACTATAATTTATATGTACAACAGGTATAAATACACAAAATTAGAGTCGTAAAAACCTGTTATAGGCACTTTAAAGCGACATTTTGAGGAAAACTTAACGTTGAGTTTATCGTTTGTTGTAACAAATGCTACAAAAAGAGCTGATTAAAATGAAAAGTGAAAAATAGGGATGTTGTAAACGTTCAAATAATCGTGTACAGTGATATTTCTGCACTTTTGCGATTCATTTTAGTGACAATTCACATTTGTCTTCTAATTAAACCTCAACTAAAGCGTTTAATTACATGTCGTTGGAGTGAAATAACATGGTCTGAATATCATATATATTGAGACCACTCCTGCTTTAAATAAATACATCTCGTAGTTTATTGTGTTTTTTATGTAAATCTAGCTAAATATGCACTTTAAAGCAACAAAAACAAATATAAAGATGGACAGAAATGTGAACTTCTTTCTTCTGATAATGGCTCGTGTTTAAACTCATGAAACAAGCTGCTCCTCGGGCTTATTACGGTTCCATAAATATTCCATGTCTTTACATTGTCTCCAACAAACAAAGTGTAAATAATGGAGGAGGCGGCGTAAATAAAGGGGATAAATAATGCAGTGGGGTCCGCGTACGACGGTCACCGGATCCTCCACCGGACCACCACAAGGGTTAAGTTACTACAAAGTCATAACCCATATTTTGGTTTATTCATGGGGTCTTAATTGGCCAATGTAACTGTCAATATAGAATTACTGACATATTTAAATATGTACATTTCCCTGCTGTGATACATGTACTGCTGTACCTCCTGCAGTACTCACCTCTGCTGTGGTACTGTGATACATGTACTGCAGTACTCACCTCTGCTGTGGTACTCTGATACATGTACTGCTGTACCTCCTGCAGTACTCACCTCTGCTGTGGTACTCTGATACATGTACTGCAGTACTCACCTCTGCTGTGACACATGTACTGCAGTACTTCTTGCAGTACTCACCTCTGCTATGACACATGTACTGCAGTACTTCTTGCAGTACTCACCTCTGCTGTGATACTGTGACACATGTACTGCTGTATTTCCTGCTGTACTCACCTCTGCTGTGGTACTGTGACACATGTACTGCAGTACTTACCTCTGCTGTGATACTGTGACATATGTACTGCAGTACCTCTTGCAGTACTCACCTCTGCTGTGGTACTGTGACACATGTACTGCAGTACTTCTTGCAGTACTCACCTCTGCTGTGGTACTGTGACACATGTACTGCAGTACTTCTTGCAGTACTCACCTCTGCTGTGGTACTGTGACACATGTAATGCAGTACTTCCTGCAGTACTCATCTCTGCTATGACACATGTACTGCAGTACTTCCTGCAGTACTCATCTCTGCTATGACACATGTACTGCAGTACTTCCTGCAGTACTCATCTCTGCTATGACACATGTACTGCAGTACTTCCTGCAGTACTCATCTCTGCTATGACACATGTACTGCAGTACTTCCTGCAGTACTCATCTCTGCTATGACACATGTACTGCAATACTTCTTGCAGTACTCACCTCTGCTATGACACATGTACTGCAGTACTTCTTGCAGTACTCACCTCTGCTATGACACATGTACTGCAGTACTTCTTGCAGTACTCATCTCTGCTATGACACATGTACTGCAGTACTTCTTGCAGTACTCACCTCTGCTATGACACATGTACTGCAGTACTTCCTGCAGTACTCATCTCTGCTATGACACATGTACTGCAGTACTTCTTGCAGTACTCACCTCTGCTATGACACATGTACTGCAGTACTTCTTGCAGTACTCATCTCTGCTATGACACATGTACTGCAGTACTTCTTGCAGTACTCACCTCTGCTATGACACATGTACTGCAGTACTTCTTGCAGTACTCACCTCTGAGATGTTGGGGATGCCCTCCACATGGACCTCTGTGTTGCTGGGCACTTCTGGAGACGACACGTCCAGGATCTCGACGCCCAGCGAGATGAGCAGCCGCGCCCTGAAGGAGGCGCCCTCGCCTAGGCCCTCGTTCAGCTCCTGGTACTCGTCGATCAGAGAGTACGTGCGCGTGGAGCCGTACATGTTCACCCAGGCCGGGCCCAGCGTCGGGAGGAAGCCTGCGAGGAAGACTCAAAGCTCTACTGCGGAACATTCACCGTCAAACACCCTATGGTACGAGCCGAGGGTCTTTAAAAATGTGTGAATACTTGTTTTGTAGACGATTACGATTGTGTTGAATCAAAGTTAGCTTCAATGACATTTGTATAGGTTTGTTATCTAACGTTTAGTTTAAATTGGGAGTTATTTTATTTGCAAGTATTTGTTTAAAAAGTCTAGTTTACAATGAAATGAAATGTTATATTATAGTGTTATTATATGTTCCTCCTCTGCTGATGAGAACGTCACGAGTAAACACACTGTTGATGATTAAAAACACAAATGAATCAAAAGTGGGTGAACAGGGTGAAATGGTGAAAAGGTGAAAAGGTGGAATGAACTTCAGTGAAAGGATTTGTCCAGATTTAATCCTGGTTTAGAGAGAATTAATCCTTGTAAAGTCTTTTTTAAATACAACATTATAAAGAAATGCGGGCGTTCCTCAGCTACAAACACTGAAGACAAACGTTCACCGTCAACACCGCGTCGCACGTTTACCTTTATCTCCGTCGTTGGAGATCTTCTTCAGGTCCAGGAAGTGCGTTCCCATGGCGACGTCGTTGACCTTGTCCGAGTCGCGTAGCTGGAGCTTCATGCGTTTGCACAGCGGCGGGAACATCTCGGTGAAGACGACCTGCTCGTTCCAGATGGGCTCGTAGCAGCTCTTCTGCACCGTCGTCTTCCCCTGCGGACGCGCCACGCCGTTTAGCCACATTATTAGCACGCCGTTTAGCCACATTATTAGCACGCCGTTTAGCCACATTATTAGCACGCCGTTTAGCCGCATTATTAGCACGCCGTTTAGCCACATTATTAGCATGCCGTTTAGCCACATTATTAGCACGCCGTTTAGCCACATTATTAGCACGCCGTTTAGCCACATTATTAGCATGCGGCGACGACAGATTATACGTGTCAACAGCGCGGAACCGTTTATGCGCTCAAAGGGAGAAACTCTTTAAGAAACGCAAAGATTCTCGTAATCGTCAAACATAACTGAGCTGGCCACGGACACAAGGATCAAACCACTAACCTTCTGGTATCATGACCTCTCTGCCTACACCACCGGAGGCTCTGTCGCTCACATGCTACTAAAACACTGTCATTCATAATTTACACACACTTCGCTCACAAACCTTCAGTGGTAGCAAAAGTACCGTATTTTCCGGACTATAAGTTGCACCCTTTTTCATAGTTTTGGCCGGGGTGCGACTTATACTCCAGAGCGATTTAAATGTGACATTATTCGTTATTTTCACACTGACAACCACAAGAGGGCGCTCTAGGCTCTAAGCGACGCAGAAGAAGAATCTGCACTTCCTCTACCTCTGGAGTTTGTGGAGTTGTTTAGAAGTGACACAGAGGAAGAAGAATTCAATGGATTTAGTGATTTGGGGTAAAACTGATGCTTTGCTAAACTTGTTAGCATGTTCTTTATGCTATAGTTATCTGAATAACTGTTCATATGTTACGTTAACATACCAGACACTTACCACAGTTCTGTCTGTGCCTCATGTAGCTGAAGGTGTCAGCGTTAGCATACGTCATGTAGCTGAAGGTGTTAGCGTTAGCATACGTCATGTAGCTGAAGGTGTTAGCGTTAGCATATACGTCATATAGCTGAAGGTGTTAGCGTTAGCATACGTCATGTAGCTGAAGGTGTTAGCGTTAGCATACGTCATGTAGCTGAAGGTGTTAGCGTTAGCATACGTCATGTAGCTGAAGGTGTTAGCGTTAGCATACGTCATGTAGCTGAAGGTGTTAGCGTTAGCATACGTCATGTAGCTGAAGGTGTTAGCGTTAGCATACGTACACCTATTCACCATGTTCTCTCATCTGTTATTATTTTAAACTGCATTTCAAGGTGAAATGTCTGTTCTTGATTTTGGATTTCATGAAATTTCCCCTAAAAATGCGACTTATATATGTTTTTTTCTTCTCTATTATGCATTTTTGGCTGGTGCCCCTTATACGACTTATACACCGGTGCGACTTATACACCGGAAAATACAGTATCTACAGTATAAAGTTCTCGTTACTGATCCTGTGCTGATTACAAATGAACGAGTTGTTGTTGTTGTTGTTGTTGTTGTTGACTGTTTTATAAAGATCTGTGTTGTGTTTTTCGCGTCCTGATGGCGTCGTGCTTCACCTTCTGTCCGGCGAACTGCACTTGCACGTACGGGTCCACCAGGTCCTTGTTCTCCCCGATGAAGGCCTTCTTCACGTTGGCCATGAGGCTCTGGTTCATCCGGGGCAGACCCTCGGCCCGGTAGATCTTCAGGTAGTACCGGGCCCACTGCCGCTCGGCCGGGACGCCCTCGGGGATCAGCAGGTTCCTGGGACGGGCGCAAAGAGAGGCGTTTGGGCGAGGACGATGAACGCTCGAATATCGGGTTTGAACAGACGATGTATCAGTGTTTAAAGGAAATATACTTGAATTAATTGGAATTCATGATACAATATAATGATGATCTTTGTCTTTTTTTTTAATATGAAAAAAAATCTAAATTTATGAAAAAAATGACAATATTTTTGGACTGTGTATATGATGTTACTGTTAGGTATTTTTGGAGTACGATTATTGTGAGTACAGTTGTAAAAAGCACCATAAATAGTCTTGAAATGGTTTAATCATTGCTTCTAAACTGGTCACAATTATTATTATTATCATTTTGTTTTATTTCTTATGAATACATTGTGACCGAACCATCACGATAATCGATGATCTTTGTATGGAGCCACTCTTGAATTTCACAAACTGGATCAAATGTGTATAATTTAAATACATATTTTTGGACTTGATATAAATGGAATATTTTTACGTTAATTTTGATTCGTACATTTTTGTGAATTAAATAATGTTCCATTATATTGTTTGTTTACATTTAGCATTCTTAACCCTCAGTCTTGAGTTTCAGAATGTTAAAAAATTTGGATTGGAATTTTCATGATGGGCTCTTTTTGTTGATGGGCCCTTTTCTCGATGGGCCCTTTTCACAATGGGCCCTTTTCTCAATGGGCCCTTTTCTCGATGGGCCCTTTTCATGATGGGCCCTTTTCACGATGGGCCCTTTTCATGATGGGCCCTTTTCATGATGGGCCCTTTTCACGATGGGCCCTTTTCACGATGGGCCCTTTTCTCGATGGCCCCTTTTCACGATGGGCCCTTTTCACCATGGGCCCTTTTCACGATGGGCCCTTTTCACGGCGGGCCCTTTTCACCATGGGCCCTTTTCACCATGGGCCCTTATCTCGATGGGCTTGATAAAAGTTCATAGAATGTTTTTGTAAACAGGTTGGTTCAGTTTGTGCTGTTATTTGAACATTATAGATCACATTTGTTGTATGTTAGCATTAGCATTAGCATTAGCTTAGCGACAAAAGCACCTTCATAAACACAGATGTTAGAAGTGTTTACACGGGACGTAAAGGTCTGAACATGTGACTGGGATTATCACTCTGAACCCTCTTCACTAACTGTTGATTTATTTTAGCGCGACTCAGCTAATTCTGGCTAATTCCCCATAAGAATGAACGCAGCAGGATGTGGAGCTCCGTATTTTTAAGGCTTTCACAAAAAGGGCCCATTTACCGTTCAATTTTTTGAATGGGGGAAAAAGCCTGAACATGTTGCGTACATCCGGCTGCTGAACCCCACGAACAAACCACCAACGACCCAAAACAAAAACACGCCGTTAAGTCTCAGGTTCAGAGGGTGTTTTTTACGTGACGCGCTCCGTACCCCTCGATGTCGTCCTCGTCCGATTCGTTGGCCTTGTGCGGCGTTTTGATGGTGTCGCCTTTGGCCACGACTGCGACGTCACACTTGACGTAACCTTTACAGCCGGCCGTGATGTCGTCCGGGTCCGACAGCAGCGCCCACTTGTGGTAGAACTGGTGCTCTGCCGTCAAAACAACACGTATTATTCCACATCTTATTCACCGTGTCAGTGCTGTTGTCATGGCGCGTTCTGGACTCACCGGGCTGAAAGTAAATCGTCCCCACGTCTAATTTGAAAGACCCGACGAGCGTCCCACTGCGCAACAGGTTTTTGGAGTGAATCACCTGAAGGAACGAACAAAAACTGTATCATTGACGCAAATGTTTGAGGGTTTTATTACACATGTGTTTGGCAGACGAAAGGAGAAAAGCCCGTCGCAAACAAACAAAATGAATATTCAATAATGTAAAAGAATTACTCACAGAAACCTTGAGGATTTTGTCGAACATGACCTCTGCCGGGACGTGGAAGTCAAACACAAAGTACTGGACGGAAAAAAGTGAATAAATATGTTTTTATCATCGTGAGAACAGATTAAAAACTTGGTGAGAGGTTTTTTTGTTTTTTTTAATACAAATTGCAGACTGGGATTTGGATTTACACAAATTAAACCACACAATAAAACTTAACGCGCCCCCTACAGGTCGGACGACTCATTGAACTAAAACGCAATTGAGATAAATATATTTTGAATGTTGCTAAAAAATTTTTTAAATGTTATCACAGAATGGCACATTTATTACTGCATTTTTTAGGTTTATAATTTCACTTTGAAATGTTTGAAATTGATGACATCACACTAGGAAATTACCCAGCAAACACTGGGCCAAAACTCATCTAATGTAAAAAAAATATATATTTATTTGACAAATATAAATATATGAGAGCGAATTTATTTTTGTTGAATTCATGTTTAAAGAGTTCAAAAAGTTGTTTCTTTTGTGTAAATTCTGCATAAACTTTGACTGGAACGAGTGTCCCTGGTGTGATGTCACTTCCTGTCACTTTCTACAGATTTTTCAACGTTTTCTCCACAAACACCAGCTCGATCGGTGTAAAACTATCATTAATATGTACAACAGGTATAAACACACCAAAATTAGAAAATCGTAAAAACCTGTCATACGTCACTTTAACCCTTTTCAAAATAAATCATACTGTAATAAAAACAAAACTGCAGAATGAACGCTTTACTGCAAATTACACGGCAGTAAAGCAGTTTAAAATAACATCATCTGCGTCCTTATTTACTGAGCGGCACATGTGCGAGTGACTGCGGCGCCGGGTCGGCACGCACCTCGTTGTAGTACGGACAGTTGGTGGACTCTTTCATGGACGTGTACTTCTTGTCTTCTCCGATCTCGACGCACACCATGGGGTCCATGTTCAGGCCGATGAGCTGCCGCGCCTCGATCACGGTCACGCTCACCTGCGGGAAACAAGCCACGCCTCCGATTTAGCTCCAATCAACTTCACGCGCAGAAATGCTAAGGTTGCGCGGAGCTCGGCTGCTGGCGGCAGGGGGAGATAAAGGACGCTTCACCTCGCCCCGCGTTAAATTTCCTCAACAAACAGCCTCAGAAACATGTTATTCAAGGAAACGTCATGAGCTCAACTGCGTGTGATAAAAGTGATTCTGTTGTTTATCTGCTTTTGCTTCTTTTTTGTAGAGTTGTAGACTTTTATATTTGTTATTAGACTTTAGAACCTCATTTTACTCACTTTACTCACCATTGACACTTACTGCTAAAACTCTGAACGCTGTCATTTCATTTGCATAACTTGTTTTGTTAAGGGATAAAATTAGGGGATGTTCCAAAAAACATACAGTACTTCTTTTTTGTAGAGTTCTAGACTTATATTTCTAGACTTTAGCACCTAATTTTACTCCATTACTCACCATTGCTCACATTGCTTAAACTTTGACCGTTTTTATTTCATTTGCATGACTTGTATTGTCCATTTAGAGTCTAAAATTATGGGATATTGCATTAAACATACTTTATTTTTTCTAATGTGTCTGTGTGTAAAAGGTGGATGTTGGTCTTACTTGATAATCCACTGGTCGTCCCGAACTGGGCTCCATCTTTATGTCTGGTTTGGATCTAAATGGATGAAAGAAAAACACGTTATCATTTATCCAGGCTTAGGGTTTATCCTGCATAAGTCCTGAGTAATAGTAATAAAACCCATTTCATATCAACTTTAAAGTCCATGTGACACTGGTTAAACGACACATTTCACTAAAACACGATCATATTTCAGATTTGACTAAACATTTTGCCCATTTTTGTAAAGTTTATAATTGCACTTCCTGGTTGGACACAGGTAGAGGTGATTCCACAGCTGTTACCATAGCAACCAGACTGTAAACTAGAGCTAAACTCCACAGAAATGACACAACAGTTCTGACCTGACACACAATAAGACCATAAAACACCTTTATTTAGTCGAACCATGGTTTAAACTGTCTCTGTGTCGCACACTGATGACATCACAGGGGGATTCAGCTCCACTTCCTGTCACTTTACACTCTTATTTGTAAAAAAGTCTTTACAAATTGCCATTTAACGGAAGTAACACTGTGATAAATATTTACCACAGGTTCTACACCAACAAACTAAGTCATTTAAGAGAAACTTCACATGGACTTTAATTTACAGAGCACTTTACAAAACTTTACAGCTGACCAAAGCACACAGAACACTGAATAAATATAGCGCTGATTAAATCAAAGTGAATAAGCCTGGGTAAAATCAACAAAGAATCAAATAAACATAGAGTAACTCAGAGTCAAAAGTTAAATATAACCTCTTTAATGATAAATGTTGCTATTGAGTTGCAGTATTTCGGGATGTCTTCTGGTCACGTGCTTATTACACATTCGTTACCGTGTTATACATTCAATTACATTGCTTACTACAGAGTGTTATCTACTACTACTCTATTTTGTGACACGGTTTGTACGATCGGCCCTCAAACTGGAAAGAGGCCGGCGTAACACTCGCCACAATCACACTGCGGCGTCCAAACCAGAGAAAAAACGGCGACTCTTTGAACCGCGTCTCACCGCTTGTTGGAGACGTTGGTGGTGACGGCGGTGACCGAGGCCAGGGAAATGGTGTCCGGGTCCTGGCCCATGAACGAGCCCAGGTTCTCCGTCTCCAGGATGGCCGGCTCATCTACGGGCGAAAGAGAGTCGGACAAAATCCACCAGAATCTGCACCAACGTCTTAAACACGACTAAACCAAAGCTAGCCCTAAACCATGAGATACTTGTTCAAAACTAACCTGAAAGTGTATTTTAGCTGAATAAATTTTAGCTGAATAAACTGACCTGAAAGTGTATTTTAGTTGAATAAACTGACCTGACAGTGTATTTTAGCTGAATAAACTAACCTGATAGTGTATTTTAGCTGAATAAACTAACCTGATAGTGTATTTTAGCTGAATAAACTGACCTGATAGTGTATTTTAGTTGAATAAACTGACCTGAAAGTGTATTTTAGTTGAATAAACTGACCTGATAGTGTATTTTAGTTGAATAAACTGACCTGATAGTGTATTTTAGTTGAATAAACTGACCTGATAGTGTATTTTAGTTGAATAAACTGACCTGATAGTGTATTTTAGTTGAATAAACTGACCTGATAGTGTATTTTAGTTGAATAAACTGACCTGATAGTGTATTTTAGTTGAATAAACTGACCTGATAGTGTATTTTAGTTGAATAAACTGACCTGAGAGTGTATTTTAGTTGAATAAACTGACCTGATAGTGTATTTTAGCTGAATAAATTAACCTGATAGTGTATTTTAGTTGAATAAACTGACCTGAGAGTGTATTTTAGCTGAATAAATTAACCTGATAGTGTATTTTAGTTGAATAAACTGACCTGAGAGTGTATTTTAGTTGAATAAACTGACCTGAGAGTGTATTTTAGCTGAATAAACTAACCTGATAGTGTATTTTAGTTGAATAAACTAACCTGATAGTGTATTTTAGTTGAATAAACTGACCTGAGAGTGTATTTTAGTTGAATAAACTGACCTGATAGTGTATTTTAGTTGAATAAACTGACCTGAGAGTGTATTTTAGTTGAATAAACTGACCTGATAGTGTATTTTAGTTGAATAAACTGACCTGAGAGTGTATTTTAGTTGAATAAACTGACCTGATAGTGTATTTTAGTTGAATAAACTGACCTGAGAGTGTATTTTAGCTGAATAAATTTTAGCTGAATAAACTAACATGAAAGTGTATTTTAGCTGAATGAATAGGAAGTCTGAATCTGTTTTTATAATGTAATAATAATCAGACATTTGTCCCCTGATTTGTCTCATTACATCACATCAAAGGCTGTGAAATTAGCATAAAGGTGAAACCAAACGAGCAATTTTAATATAAAATTGTAGCTTTGTGGCAAACTGTTCTTGACACATCCTCAACAGCAACATCTTTCTATATATATTTTTTGCAAATCTATGTCACAAAAGTAAATACATTTTTTGGGCATTTAAATTTTTACGTGGTAACCTGACCTGTTGAAAATGTTGTGAACGCCCAGAACAGACAGATTGAACTACTATTTTTCACAAAAACAGTTAATTAAATTTAAGATTTTGCTTAGAAAAAAAAAAAAATCATTTCCCAAAACAAATGAATGAATAAAAGTGAAATAATGTCTCAGTGTGAATAACTTGTAACTGAGCCACGCTTCAGCTGCACTTCCTGCTTGTGCTTGGCCCGGGGTTGCGGCGGCCATCTTAGTAGTTTGTGTGTGTCACTGATACCTCTGCCTTTGTCCTGCTTGTGGCCGCGATGCTTACTGCGCTTCATGCTTCAGCAGCTCCTCTCAGCTCTGCAGAAGACACCGACATTATCACTTCAAATGCGACAATAAACGAGTGTTCACGTGACACCAGCAGGTCTGTTACGGTTGCCGCGCCGATCCACATGAAACAAACACAGGCACAAAGCTCCACGTCGTCTTCTGTCAGCGAACATTAACATCTCCAAAGACGTGACTCTCGCCAGTTAAAACGACTTTAAACCATGAGAATAATCTTTGTGGGGTTCAAAAACGGTGAATCTCCCACGGTTACATAGGCCCCGCCCACCAAACAATGACATCGAATTGTAAAACCTGAACGCAAACTATTAAAGTCATAACAGATTATTCAGGGGGAGCAAGGGGGATGAGCAAATAATGTGTCTGAAATACTTTATTGTTGATTGTGGTGCGGTAACATAAAGTTAAGCTCTATATTTATTTATTTAATCTTTATTATTTTTCCCTCCATCCCTTGTTGGGAAATGGGAGGTTTTGTCTATGGGAGTTTTTGTTTATAGGAGATCTTCTACTGAGAGTGTTTTTCAGACTTCCTATAAGTGATCTGTTCTTTTCTTCTGTATCTACCTCTGTATCTACCTGCGTGGCAACAATGAAATTTCCCCATGTGTGGACAATAAAGGATTATCTTATCTTATCTTATAATAATGATAAGGCCCAACGTTTGCAGACCTGTCCCACTTTCTGTTCGAATGCCGAGGGTTTTAGTGCACGTCTCGTTGCAGAGCAGAAGACATCGCCTCTCACACGTCCTCCAAACATTCAGAACTAAATCCACAAACTCTCTCCTTTATTTCACTTTGAGGATGTGCGTCCGGGCCGTTACGTTCATGTATCTGACGTGTCCAGGTGCATCGCCGGCGTCAGACGCAGAGTTGGGAACAATTCACTTTTGACTAAGTTTATGGCGCGTCAACAAATCAAGAGGTTTTCCTAGAGAAGCAATGATCTCACTGACATGGAGTTCAGACGCGTGTCTCCAGCGTCCTCAAAAAAACTCTCTGATTGCTTAATTAGGCTGTCAGTTACGCCCATCAGAAATCAGAGAGGCATATGGTCCCAGACCGTAACGTCTTTGTAAAAGCGTGTGGTGGTTGCTGATGTCCCTATGGCAACCTTAGGGACATAGGGACATAGGGACATAGGGACATAGGGTTTGCTAAACTCAAGCTCAGAGTTAATTACGAGCCTCAACAGCAACATCACAACGTTTAAGTTTGATCAACATTTGTAGAAGACTGGCACTTTACACTAAAGCAATGGGCCGTTCAAGTTGATCACACTTATTGTATTACAGGTATTGTCTATTGCTTAAAGATGCTCCACTTGAGTTTTACTGTTTTAGAAATGTGGGAAACAGAGACTGTTCATTTTGGAACTGTTATAACTGAATGATCTAAGGCCAAAGCCAATTTATTTGTGATGCAAATTTAAAAATCACTCAGTTTCAAAAGGTTTACAATATGTAAAAAAACGATATATAAGATACATCACTCAACACAATTTTCGAAAATCAGTTGAAAGCGGAGTTAGAGGGACGCTGTAGGTCCTGAAAAAGAGAGACCACGCCCTCCTTTGGCCTTGAGGTGAACGGAGGGGACAGTCCTAATTATTCATAAGCACTTTTCACCTCTTCCATTGGTCAAAGCAGCGTTTTGGACAAGCTAACAACAACATGCTAACAGAGCAGGTTTTTCAAGGTGTTTTTGAGCAATAAAAACACCTGTCATTTTAAATACAAGGCGGATATGTTTAATATTGTACGGTGAAACACTGTAGGAAAAGCAACAGCATCTCCATGGAGACAAGCAGGTACCCAACCCCCAACCAGAAAAGTTACATAGTGCACCTTTAGCTAAATAAATATCACATTATGCGTTGAATTTTTTTTTTGAAAAAGCTGTTGGATGACACTTCAAATCATTACAAACAATCTAATAAATACTATTTTCATATTAACATTTAAAATATTATTATTATTTTTTTTTTAAGCTCTAGCGACCAAACATTACTTGACTTATCCCTCCATGAAACCTGCAGCTCGGACACACCCAGGGCCGGCCCGAACAGGCCTCTCAATTATTCAACCGCACTGACCTTCATACATCCATTAACGCGGATAAGTTTCATCTCCTTTGTGAACAATAATACGCTCAAATAATTATTCTGAGCGCATTTGACAAAAGA
Source organism: Eucyclogobius newberryi (assembly GCF_026437365.1). Classification (NCBI taxonomy): domain Eukaryota; kingdom Metazoa; phylum Chordata; class Actinopteri; order Gobiiformes; family Gobiidae; genus Eucyclogobius; species Eucyclogobius newberryi. The sequence goes on from NW_027315836.1 coordinate 32,345, forward strand.
AGACGCGGCGGTCGTTTCGTCGCGCAGGCACAAGCATTTCTGCACGTATTAGACGGACGTTACGCCGCAAGACGAACACGTCGCGGCGAGAAGACGTTTGGCAGGTCGGAGAAACCGTTTCGTGAAAAGTATCGACGCAATAATATCCTCAAAGTCGAGTTCAACGCAGAATGTTAAAGTTGCGCAACAAAAAACGCTATTGCGCCTCCACCAAGTACTTTTCCTACAGGTTCAATGACTTCAGCTACTTTTTCAACTACTACTTCAATTATATATCTATGACACGGAAACCAAAGCATTTTTCTTCACATAATACGTTTTTTTACCAACTCGAACAACAAATAAGCATCCGAAACATTGCAATTATGGAAAAGAAACGACATTTCCCGCTAAAATATACGCTCTAAAACTTTAGTAACTGTTCAACCCAAGGCCTATCGTGCATCTTTTTCACGTACCGACAATATACAACACACAGTACTCACCGTAACCAGAACCAGAGCCCAATCTCCTTGTTTGCGATCTCCTTGTTTGCGCCGCTCCCGTCGAGACTTTAAGCGGGAATTTTTAGGGCCCAAAAACTTCACGCTGACATTTTCCAGGCGCGTACGGGTCGGAAAAGCGGTGGTCTGGTCTGCGACGCGAGATGAAGCCGGAGTGAAGCGATACGCCCGCATCAATAACCAATGAGCTGAACCCGAAACGTGTAACTATAACTAGGCCCCGCTGAGGGACGACGCGGTGAACAAAGGAGAGCGGGGGGGCCCGGGTTAATACCATAGCTCCAATTTGAGGTTTTGCAAGAATATGTGCGGCACTACTTGACGACTTGTGCTTGAGGCGTCGTCCTGGTAACCTGGCCTGTTGAAAATGTTGTGCAGAACAGACTACAGAACAGAACTACTCATTTTTACTAAAACACAGTTAATTCGATTTAAGATTTTGCTGGAAAAAAAACAAAAAAATGTATCAGTTTTTATCACAGTTTGGCTTTTTATTATCATTATTTTTTTTTTAGGTTTAAAAACTGGCCAGAACAGGCAGGTTGAACTACATTGTTTTACAAAAACATGGTTAATTAAATGTAAGATTTTGCTGGGGGAAAAGTTTTTATCCCAGTTTGGCTTTTTTTTTTTTGGTTCATAATTTGACTTGGTCACATGACTTGTTGAACAGCCAGAACAGGCTGTTCTTATTAAATAAATTGAAACATATTTACTAATTATTTCCAAAAGCTTAAACCAAAAATGTACTTGAAAATTGTATGTCTCTAAATATTTTTGATGTATGAAATGTAATTGTTAAGCTTAATATGCCCCGCCCCCTGGCATTCCTTTGCCTGTTATATTGTTTGTTATAAAAAATAAATCTTTACTATAATAAAGAAAAAAATTATGTTGTGGTTGAACTACTCATTTTTTTTTACTAAAACACAGTTAATTATATTTAAGATTTTGCTGAACATTTTTTAAAGTTTTTTTTTTTTTCAGGTTTAAAATTTTACTTCCTGGTTTGATATCATGACGTCGCGCTGGGAGATTCCATAATGGTTTCCTAGCAACCACGTTTCACGCGAGCCAAAACTCAAACTTACCATCGGACGAATAAAAATATGTAAGAACAAGATTATTTTTGTTGATTTAATGTTTCAAGGATCAGATTTTTTTTTAACAGGTTTTATTCCAACAAATAAAATAAGAAATAAAATAAGAAACTAGCAACTCTAGCAAAGCACATTAAGACCATTCATTTAACACATTTAATTGAGATCATGTCTTTTTAATGGCGAGGTTCCATCCATCTTTTTTCAGGGGCAGCAGTCTAAGCAGGGACTTCCAGACTTCCCCTTCCCCTGACACTTCCTCCAGCTCCTCTGGGGGGATCCTGAGGCGTTCCCAGGCCAGCCGAGAGACATATTCCCTCCAGCGTGTCCTCGGACTTCCCCGAGGCCTCTTCCTGGTGGGACATGCCCGGAACACCTCCCCGGAACACCTCCCCATGGAGGGGCCCGGGAGGCATCCGGAACAGATGCCTCCTCTCGATGTGGAGGAGCAGCGGCTCTACTCCGAGGTCATCAGGACAATATTGTCTGCAAACAGCAGAAATGAGATCCTGTGGTCCCCAAACCGGACACCCTCCGACCTCTGACCGCACCCTCCGACCCCTGACAGCTCCCAGAAATTCTGTCAATAAAAACTATGAACAGAACCGGTGACAAAGGGCAGCCCTGGTGGAGTCTAACATGCACTGGGAAAAGGCCCCGGGTTTTTGCCTCTGCGACGGCACGAGCCGCGGCTCGCTTGGCCTGCCGATACTTGTCAAAGACCTCAGGAGACCTACAGGTCAGAGTTGCCTGATAGGCCTCCTTCTTCAGCCTGACGACATCACTTACTTCCGGTGTCCACCACCAGGTTCGGGGGTTGCCGCCGCGACAGGTACCGGAGACCTTGCGACCACATCTCCGAGCAGCCGTATCAACAATGGAGGCGGAGAACATGGTCCACTCGGACTCAATGTCCCCAACCTCCCCCGGGACATGGGAGAAGCTCTCCCGGAGGTGCGAGTTGAATACCCTACTGACAGAGGGCTCCACTAGACGTTCCCAACAGACCCTCACAATGCGCTTGGGTCTGCCAAGTCTGTCCCGCTTCCTCCTCCGCCAGCGGATCCAACTCACCACCAGGTGGTGATCGGTTGACAGCTCTGCCCCTCTCTTCACCCGAGTGTCCAAGACACGCGGCCGGAGGTCAGATGACACAACAACAAAGTCGATCATTGATCTCCGGCCTCTGGAGCTTGAACATGGTGTTCGATATAGACAATCTGTGGTTCTGATCTTTATGTTTCTGTGGGAGGACATTTTTGACGTGAAAGCCTAAAAGTTGAGGGAGCAAACCGTGGAAAAAAATAAGTTGCTGAGCCCTTTTTGAGCGTTCTCCCCTTGAGTGTTTGCCCTGCGCACCATCAACGCGGCGCCGCTCAGTGCTCTGGTCTCGCCCCGCTCTGGTCTCGCCCCGCTCTGGTCTCGACCCCGCTCTGGTCTCGCCCCGCTCTGGTCTCGACCCCGCTCTGGTCTCGCCCCGCTCTGGTCTCGCCCGCTCTGGTCCTCATCCCGGTCTAGCCTTTGTGGCCTGTCGCGGTACACTTCCCCTCATGAATTAGCCATGGGGCGCGTCTGCTGCCGAGGCTAAAGTTGCCGCTCTCCAGTGGAATGAGGCTCTGAATAATGGATGGAGCCAGAGCCGCCGTTACATGTGGCATCCTAATTATACCAGACGAGTGTCATGGACCAGGGGCCTGTGTGGCTGTGTGTGGCTGTGTGTGTGTGTGTGTGTGTGTGTGTGTGTGTGGCTGTGTGTGGCTGTGTGTGGCTGTGTGTGGGTGTGTGTGGCTGTGTGTGTGTGTGTGTGGATGTGTGTGGCTGTGTGTGGCTGTGTGTGGCTGTGTGTGGGTGTGTGTGGCTGTGTGTGTGTGTGTGTGGATGTGTGTGTGTGTGTGGATGTGTGTGGCTGTGTGTGTGTGTGTGTGTGTGGCTGTGTGTGGCTGTGTGTGGGTGTGTGTGGCTGTGTGTGTGTGTGTGTGGCTGTGTGTGGCTGTGTGTGTGTGTGTGTGGCTGTGTGTGGCTGTGTGTGTGTGTGGATGTGTGTGGCTGTGTGTGTGTGTGTGTGGCTGTGTGTGGCTGTGTGTGGCTGTGTGTGGGTGTGTGTGGCTGTGTGTGGCTGTGTGTGTGTGTGTGTGGCTGTGTGTGGCTGTGTGTGTGTGTATGTGGCTGTGTGTGTGTGTGTGTGGCTGTGTGTGTGTGTGTGTGGCTGTGTGTGTGTGTGTGGCTGTGTGTGGCTGTGTGTGTGTGTGTGTGGCTGTGTGTGGCTGTGTGTGTGTGTGTGTGTGGCTGTGTGTGTGTGTGTGTGGCTGTGTGTGTGTGTGTGTGGCTGTGTGTGTGTGTGTGTGGCTGTGTGTGTGTGTGTGTGTGTGTGTGTGTGTGTGTGTGTGTGTGTGTGGCTGTGTGTGTGTGTGTGGCTGTGTGTGTGTGTGTGTGGCTGTGTGTGTGTGTGTGGCTGTGTGTGGCTGTGTGTGTGTGTGTGTGGCTGTGTGTGTGTGTGTGGCTGTGTGTGTGTGTGTGTGTGGCTGTGTGTGTGTGTGTGTGGCTGTGTGTGTGTGTGTGTGTGTGTGTGGCTGTGTGTGGCTGTGTGTGTGTGTGTGGCTGTGTGTGGCTGTGTGTGTGTGGGTGTGTGTGGCTGTGTGTGTGTGTGGGTGTGTGTGGGTGTGTGTGTGTGGCTGTGTGTGACTGTGTGTGGGTGTGTGTGGGTGTGTGTGGGTGTGTATTTGTGGGTGTGTATTTGTGCATTTATAGTTCATCTTCAGTTTGTGCGTGTCTGTAGTTCATATGAGGACCAGGTGGGTACAATGTGAGGACCATGTGACCTCAGTCCTAAAACACAAGGAGCTCATCTTTATCAGTTTGTCTTTAATCGTCTCGTGCATTAGTGACTCTGAGGGAAGCGCCTGACACGAGTGTAGAGTTTCACCATGAGTCACTCAGGGAGAAGGAGAAGAGGAGGAGAGAGGGGGAGGGAGGGGAGGAGGGAGGAGAGAGGGAGGAGGGCCAATAGGGGAGAAAGAGGAGCAGAAATGAAGATGAGATTATGAGTGAGCATGAAAGGACAGGTGTACGAGGAGGAACCTTAGAGCTGAATATATATATATATATATATATATAATATCACCATAATCTAGAACTGAGACAAATGTCGTCTGGAAGAAGGAAGAAGGAAGAAGGAAGAAGAAGAAGAAGGAGAAGGAAGAAGGAAGGAAGAAGGAAGAAGGAAGAAGGAAGGAGAAGGAGAGGAAGAAGGAAGAAGAAGAAGAAGGAAGAAGGAAGAAGGAAGAAGGAAAGAAGAAGAAGAAGGAAGGAAGAAGAAGGAAGAAGAAGGAAGAAGGAAGAAAGGAAGGAAGAAGAAGGAAGGAAGAAGAAGGAAGAAGGAAGAAGGAAGAAGGAAGAAGGAAGGAAGAAGAAGGAAGAAGGAAGAAAGAAGGAAGAAAGAAGAAGAAAGAAGGAAGAAAGAAGGAAGAAGGAAGAAGGAAGAAGGAAGAAGGAAGAAAGAAGGAAGAAGGAAGAAGGAAGAAGGAAGAAGGAAGAAGGAAGAAGGAAGAAAGAA
>NW_027315836.1:38725-106225 GCF_026437365.1 Eucyclogobius newberryi
CCGCGGTCCAGGTTCAAGTATCACACAAAACCTGAATGAAACAAAAACACTCTTACTGAGGTATTTATACTTTTAATTGGAGATCAAACACGTATTCTCATTTTTATATCTCCAAAACTACATTGGCAAAACATTTTTTTTTTTTCGATAAACAGTCTTCCACCTCTGATGTGAGATACACGGAGTATGTTGTCAAAAAACAGATACTAATCAAGACAAAAGTAATATTGATACTAGATCACATACAAATTTAGACTTTTCCAGAGTAACATGAAGAAAGTACCATTATTTTGTGTTGGAAAGTACATTTTACTTTCTAAAAAGTACAGTTTTATCATCATTGTGGTATCGTGCTACGCCGGTGCCTGAGCCTCAAAATCAGAATTTTCGGTTTTATCAAATAACTTAAAGTGCCCCCTACAGGCCGGACCAGGCAAGGTCAATATATTTAACATTTTGCACACACAATTTTTTTATTTTATAATTTATAATTTCACTTCCTGTTTGTAATTGATGCCATCACAGTAGGAAATTACCCATAATGTCACTTTTATTTTATTTGACAAATAAAAATATATGAGAGCAACTTTATTTTGTTGAATTAATGTTTAGAGTCAAAAAAGTTGTTTCTTTGTGTAAATTCTGCATAAACTGTGGCTGGAACGAGTGTCCCTGGTGTGATGTCACTTCCTGTCCCTGGTGTGGTGGTGTCATTTTTCTACAGATTTTTCATCGTTTTCTCCACAAATACCTGCTTGATCGGTGTAAAACTATCATTTATATGTACAACAGATACAGCAAATAAAAGTCTAAGCCAGGGTCTCTCTCTCATCAGTCTTGGGGGTCTCTCTCAGTCGGACTTTGGGTCTCTCTCAACCGACCTGTGGGTCTCTCTCAGCTGTTATGTGGGATCTCTTTCAACCGTCCTGCGGGGTCTCTCTCAGCCGTCCTGCGGGGTCTCTTTCAGCCGTTCTGCGGGGTCTCTCTCAGCCGTCCCGGGGGTCTCTCAGCCGTCCTAAGGGTCTCTCTGGGGTCTCTCTCAGCCGTCCTGTGGGGTCTCTTTCAACCGTCCTGCGGGGTCTCTTTCAGCCGTTCTGCGGGGTCTCTTTCAGCCGTTCTGCGGGGTCTCTTTCAGCCGTTCTGCGGGGTCTCTTTCAGCCGTTCTGCGGGGTCTCTCTCAGCCGTCCCGGGGGTCTCTCTCAGCCGTCCTAAGGGTCTCTCTCAGCCGTCCTAAGGGTCTCTCTGGGGTCTCTCTCAGCCGTCCTCTGTGGGGTCTCTTTCAGCCGTCCTGCGGGGTCTCTCTCAGCCGTCCTGCGGGGTCTCTCTCAGCCGTCCTGGGGGTCTCTCTCAGCCGTCCTGGGGGTCTCTCTCAGCCGTCCTAAGGGTCTCTCTCAGCCGTCCTAAGGGTCTCTCTGGGGTCTCTCTCAGCCGTCCTGTGGGGTCTCTTTCAGCCGTCCTGCGGGGTCTCTCTCAGCCGTCCTGCGGGGTCTCTCTCAGCCGTCCTGCGGGGTCTCTCTCAGCCGTCCTGGGGGTCTCTCTCCGCCGTCCCGGGGGTCTCTCTCAGCCGTCCTAAGGGTCTCTCTGGGGTCTCTCTCAGCCGTTCTGGGGGTCTCTCTCAGCCGTCCCGGAGGTCTCTCTCAGCCGTCCCGGGGGTCTCTCTCAGCCGTCCCGGGGGTCTCTCTCAGCCGTCCTAAGGATCTCTCTGGGGTCTCTCTCAGCCATCCTGGGGGTCTCTCTCAGCCGTCCTGGGGGTCTCTCTCAGCCGTCCTGGGGGTCTCTCTCAGCCGTCCCGGGGGTCTTTCTCTCAGCTGTCCCGGGGGTCGCTCTCTCAGCCGTCCTGGGGCAGCCCGGTGGTGTAGAGATAAGACACGGTTCCCGCTTGGATCTGAAACGTTTGGCCCTGGATGTGGCTCCCCGTGAGCTGCTGGTTGGTCTGGCTGATGGAAATGGCCTGTCCACTTTGGCTGCTGATGTGAATGCCTTGCCCCGGCTGCTCCTCGTCCCCCTGCGCCAGGCCGGGAACGCTCGGCAGCACCTGCAGCTGCTCCATGGCCTCCTTACTCAGCGTGATCACGTGCATTTGCTCCGGCTGGTCCAGGTTCTGATCGCCCTGGGCCACCACCGCGAGACTCGGCAGGTTCTGAGCCAGCAGCGTTATGCTTTGGTCCTGGACGAAGTTGAGATTCTCGGCGCTCACGACCAGCTGAATCTCCTCCGCGCCGCCGGGGAAAGGCTGCAGTTCCAGTATGTTCTCGTGGGGCTCGTCCCGGGAGGACGGGGGCGGTTCCTTGTTGTGCGTCTTGGCGTGGCTCTTGAGGTTGTCCAGGCGAGTGAAGGATAAGTTGCAGGAGGAGCAGCTGAAAGGTTTTTTGCCCAAATGGGAGGCCACGTGTCGGCGGCGCGCGCTGGGGTCCGAGAAGGACTTCTGGCAGACGGGGCATTCGTAGGGTTTTTCCCCTCTGAAAATACACGAAGAAATAAAAAGTGTGTTTAGAGACGACGCACAGACATGGAGGCCACGCCCACATCCAGAAACAGAAGTTACATTTATAAACCCCAGAAAGACAGTGGTCATTCGAGCTTCAATTTGTTTTTATTCGAGCTGCTCTCAAGAATTAAAGAGTTTGAGGAACACGTTTGTTTTCGTGCTGAAGGCAAGATAGCGCCACCCAGAGGACATTAGTGAAAAGTGTGTGGTCGTGATGTCCTGATGGTTCTACGACCGTGGAGCATATTGTAAAAAAGAACAGATTAGATTTAAAGCGCCCCCTACAGATCGGACGACACGTTGAACTAAAATGCAGTTGAGATGAATATATTTTGAATTTGGCTAAAAATTATAAAAATGTCATCCCATGATAGCACATTTTTTAGGTTTAGAATTTCACTTCCTGTTTGTAATTAATGACATCACAGTAGGAAATTATCCAGAAAACACTGGGCCAAAACTCATCTAATTTTTTATTTGACAAATAAAAATATATTAGAGCGACTTTATTACGTTGAATTAATGTTTAGGGTTAAAAAAAAAATGTTTCTTTGTGTAAATTCTGCATAAACTTTGACTGGAGTGACGTCACTTCCTGTCATTTTCTACAGATTTTTACATTTTCCCCACAAATACCTGCTCCATTGGTGTAAAACTATCATTTATAAGTACAACAGGTTCGTAGTATTGTTTTGGCTCCTTTTGATTGCTTTGGGGTTTTATTATGTATTTGTTTTGACCATAAGAGTGTAAATGAGGGCGGTTCTTACTTGTGGATCCTGATGTGAGTTTGCAGAGTGGATTTAGTGGTGAAACATTTGCCGCAGATTTCACAGGTGAACGGCTTCTCCCCTGAAGTCAGAGATCAGAACAAAGTTAGAGATTTATTGACCAGCTCTGACCAATATGTGACGTGAAATGTAACGACAAATACATCAAAATGAGCCTCAAAACCAAACCAGGCCCGAGAAACGACCAGAACAAGAACTCAACTAAAGAAGTTAAGGATTTTACCTATAAATCACACCTTTTTTTTCACCTTAGTTTTGGCCGGGGTGCGACTTATACTCCAGAGCGACTTATGTGACATTATTTGTTATTTTCACACTGACAACCACAAGAGGGCGCTCTAGGATCTAAGCGACGCAGAAGAAGAATCTGCACTTCCTCTTCCTCTGGAGTTTGTGGAGTTGTTTAGAAGTGACACAGAGGAAGAAGAATTCAATGGATTTAGTGATTTGGGGTCAAACTGATGCTTTGCTAAACTTGTTAGCATGTTCTTTATGCTATAGTTATCTGAATAACTGTTCATATGTTACGTTAACATACCAGACACTTACCACAGTTCTGTCTGTGCCTCATGTAGATGAAGGTGTTAGCGTTAGCATACGTCATGTAGCTGAAGGTGTTAGCGTTAGCATACGTCATGTAGCTGAAAGTGTTAGCGTTAGCATACGTACACCTATTCACCATGTTCTTTCATCTGTTATTACTTTAAACTGCATTTCAAGATCAAATGTCTGTTCTTGGTCTTGGATTTTAGCAAATAAACTTCCCCCAAAAAATGCGACTTATACTCCAGTGCGTGCGACTTATAAATGTTTTTTTCTTCTCTATTCTACATTTTTTGGCTGGTGCGACTTATACTCCAGTGCGACTTATAGTGTGGAAAATACGGTAATTTCCTGAAAATATCACAGCATGTATTAGTTTTGAGTGTGGACAGAGCGTTTTACCCGTGTGCGTCCTGAGATGTTTCTTCAGCTGCGCCGTGTCCAGAAACTTGTGGTGACACTCGGCGCATTCGGGCAGAGACTTATCTACAAAAAGAGTTGGTGGATGAATATCGACGGTTTTGAGGATTTATGATTTACGATGTAAACTCACCCGTGTGAACTCTGGAGTGGCTTTTGAGCTGGCGTTTCTGCGTGAACGTTCGGTCGCACTTATCGCAGCGGAAAGACCGTTTATCTGCGACAGGAAATATCACCTTTAATGGTTAGAGCGCGTTCAGTCGATGTAAACTTTTATACACAGTCACCGATTGTAATGATTTTAGACTGATGATCTATATTTATGTGGCAATTAGGGACGTCAAAATATACATTTTTTGTTTTTTAACGATTATTGTGAAAAAAACAAAAGAAAACATCACGATTTAACGATTATTCTCGATTATTGACAATAAAAACAGGTAAAATCTAAAATGTTCTGTCACTCCCGTGGTTTGACGTGTGACTGTTGCTCAAGTTTATGAGCTGCTTTACAGAACTGAACTTTCCGACGGACAAAATAAAGTTAAATGTGACAAAAACAGCCAGATAAAAAAGTTACTTAAAATGAAAAAGACTTAAAGCGCCACCTACAGGTCGGACGACTCGTTGCAGTTAAGATAAATATATTCTGAATTTTGCTAAAAGCTGGAAAAATGTTATCACAGAATAGCTCATTTTTTTAGGTTTATAATTTTGCTTCCTGTTTGCAATTGATGACATCACAGTAGGAAATTACCCATAAAACATTGGGAAAAAACTCTTTTTAGATTTGACAAATAAAAATACATGAGAGCAAATTTATTTTGTTGAATTAATGTTTAAAGAGTCAAAAAAGTTGTTTCTTTTGTGTAAATTCTGCATAAACTTTGACTGGAATGAGTGTCCCTGGTGTGATGTCCCTTCCTGTCATTTTCCACATACTTATTTTTTTAGTTTTCTCCACAAATACCTGCTCGATTGGTGTAAAACTATAATTTATATGTACAACAAGTATAAACACACCAAATAAAGTCAAAAGTAGACAATCGTAAAAACCTGTCGTACGTCACTTTAATTTTGCTTCTAAGATTGTCACGATTATTATTATTTTTTGTTTCTGATTTTGACACAAATAATCACGATTATCGATTAACCCAAAGATCTTGACGTCCCTGATCGTAAAGTTGCTCAAACCGACACACACGCGATGGAGTGGACGACCGATCGACCAATAGCGTTCAGTGAATCGTCCAAACTGTCCGCGCAAACCCCTCTGAGTAACCCCGCCCCGACACCGCGTGCGTTTACCCTCGTGCAGCTTCATGTGGTCCTGCAGAGAGTTCTTGGTGCACAGGGCTTTGCTGCAGACCGAGCAGACGAAAGGCCGCTCGCCCGTGTGCGCCCTCTGGTGGACGATCAGGCTGTGCTTCTGCGTGAAGCCGTGGCCGCAGACCGAACACCTGAAAGGCTTCTCTCCTGAGAATAGAATACGCCGTCAGACCACAGCGATTTACAAGAACCACAGTGTCGAGTTAACCTTGCGTTTCACCTCGGATTTACTATTTACAAAAAACAACACAACAATTATGAATGTTCTCGTTTTAAAATGTGAAGTTAAGTGTTTTGCATTAAAAGATACGTTTGATTTTACTCCCCAAACAAGCTAAATAATAAAACGGGTATGACAAATCTGTTGTATTACTTTAAAAACTCAAAAACAAACTACACGGCACAAAATATAAATGTTAAAAAATGTAAGAGAATAATATTTACACTCTACACTACCTGTGCCGCGATAATTTCAGCAAAATATGTAGATTTATGGACGCTGAAATCGAATATATAATGTATGATTTTGATTCAATTCTGGAAAAAAATGTACGGAGCGCAGTGTCCATTACCTGTGTGCGTCCTCTGGTGGATCTGCAGAAAAATGTGACTTTTGAACACTTTCTCACACTGGTCACATCGCGCCTCTGTACTCGGATACTTCCTCTTTCTTCCCCTCTTCACCTGAAACGATTAAAAGACGGAACGTTATTGATCTGACGGAGGAGAAGCTGTGGCTCAAAGGCTCCGATCCGATTGGCCCGATCGGACAAGCGGCCCGAGAACCGAAGCGCGAAACGTAAACGACTTTTACCCGACGTTCCCGTAACGGTGAAAGAATGTGTCGTTTACTTCTTATTTGATTTAACAAAAGCACAACATTAGGGCTGCGCAGTACAGCGCGAATGTCTCGATATATCGCAATGTTGGGCGACGCGATATATCAATATATCGCGACGGGCGAATCCGACAGAAACGTTTAAGGATGAAACATTGAAAAAGGTGTTTTTCTCGGATTTCTTCCACTTTCATCGAGGCAGAGTTTGACTCGGGGACAAATACATTTATTTTAACACACGGTTGATTAATCGGTCGACGATCCAAAACCTTTGCCAGTATTTCACTGAGATTATACCCAAGGTTGAATTCTTGAGTTTATTCTGCCAGTTTTACACATACTTTTCTGTATAAATAGTTATTTTCGTGAGCTTGTGGACATTGGAGAGCAGTTTGGGTCAGACATTTGGCAATTTAACAGTTTTGAGACGTGTTTAGTCAACTTATCTTTAGTCGAGCAACAGCCCTCATAGTCAAACATCCCAATAATATCAATGTCGCAATCATTTCCAACATCGTACTGACTTAAACTACAAGAATAAAGAGGAAAACATTTGCAAAAAAAAAACATGCGATTTGAAAGGGGAAACTCAATATATTAACCATAACTATAATATTGTATGGTTATACAATATTATTGTATAACCAACTATATTAATTTTAGACTGTATTAAACTAGGGTTAAACTCCTTATACGCACAACGCATACTCTATTGTTCCAGTTGAGACAGTCTCTGATAAGGAAGGACACCTGCCCGGAGACACTGCAGACTCCAAGGACACGGACGTGCGAAAAAGCCCATGAAAGAACACCGGGAGAAGGCGTCAACCGTCATATTCCGCCTTATTTCTGAATGTTATAAATATATGAGCAGAGAAGGGAAATCGGCGCGATTCTGGAACGCCCGTGTAAGTCGGCGGTCACATTCGATAGGGACAGAAGAGCTCTGTTATCTCTGTATTAGAATTGTACACGGCAGGGATTAAGCATTTGACTGATTTTAACCGTTTCTGATTCATGCCGACAGATTCGAGTGAAAATCGTAATGACCTTCTCGCGTTTCGCCGCTTCTTCCTGTCCCAGAGTGTAGTGTTTGTACTTGAGCGGCAGCTTGATCCGACGCTTGCTCTCCACCAGGAAGCGCCGTTCGCTTTCGTCGCCGCTTCGCCCGTCACTTTCCGTCGCCGCCCCCTCGTCTCGCCGTTCGCTCCCCGCTGCGCTCTTCCTCGGCCGTCCTCTTTTGCGAGTCGCCGATTCCCCCGCCGCTGCCGCCCGCCGTTCGCCCGTGACCCGGGCGAGCGCCTCGATTAGGTCGTTCACCTCCAGCCTCTTCGCCGCGGCCGAAAGCTGCTCCAGATCCTTCTCGTCGACGGAAATCTGGCCGCTGTAGATGAAGCTGATGACGGAGGCGAAGCTGTCGGCCGGCACGTCGTCCATCCTGAGCGTGGCGTGGGCGGCGGAGGCGGGCGAGGTGAACAGGACGTAGAAGTAGTCGCTGCTCGCCGCCAGAAGGGTTCTGTGGGCTTTGAAGCGCCGGCGCTCCACCTCGATGTCGACGTCGCACAGGAGCCCGCCGATCCAGAGCTGGCGACACTTCCTCATCACGTTGAGCTCGTGTTTGTCCGAGCGAAGTGGAAGAAGCATCGTGAGCGCGGGATTCTGCCGAGGAGAAAGCCAAAACGTCTGAATCGAGTCGCGGCGTCGGATGTTACGATTATTGTGTGGGGGAAAAACATCACGATTATTTACAATTACTGAGACCAAACGAATATTGACTGTAACTCAAGTTTGTGAAAATTAACTCTCTGAAAGACAAAAGACATTTAGGTCTATTTTTGGGGGTGTGAATTAAACAATAAAAGATACAGAGAACATTTAATATTCCAATGTATTCAAAACAAAATTGTATTAATTTTAATGTCATTTATATTGATTTGGTCGGGACAGTGCGTGTTAATGAACCTACATTAAACATGTGATGTACGCAGACACGAGGAGAACATGCAAACTCCTCAGTTTGCATGTTCTCCTCGGGGAATGGAAACCAGGGCATTCTCTGCGCCGCCGTGTAATTAACCAGTTTTAATTGTTGTTGTCCATCTATCCTCTTGGCCATGCATCAAGCTTAAAAACTACAAGAAATAATTTATTTATAGGAGATCTTCTACTGAAAGTGTTTTTCAGACTTCCTATAAGTGATCTGTTCTTCTGTATCTACCTCTGTATCTTCCTGCGTTGCACCAATGAAATTTCCCCATGTGGGACAATAAAGGAATATCTTATCTTATCTTATAAATAATGATGATGATGATAATAATAATAATGAATTAAATTAAATAATAAAATATGAATAAAAAAATAATACACCTGTTTTTATTTATTAAAAAAAAAATAATAATTAATAAAAATCAAATAAATAAAAAAGAAAATAACAAACCTGATTTATTTATTAAAAAAATAAAAATACAATTATAATAATAAACCTGCTGCTTTGTCTCTGTTTCATTCATTCCATTTATCGAATCACAATCTATAAAGAGACAACACAACGTAACAATTTGAGCAACACAGTTATTCTTTCCCGTTTTTGATGAAAATAACTGTACACATTTGGGACAAAACCATTTCCGGTCCATGGACTTAACTTTAATGTGATAGTTTAGTAAACACAAAGGTCTGTGCAGTTCCAAATGCGTCTGCTTTGCACGCCTCTCTTCCGTTAGCTCGCAGGCTAACGCTACACAGCGCCAAAAAAAACACGCTTTTCCTTCGAATTACAACCTTTACATTGCGCACACTTTTGCGGCCGAATGCGTGAAATAAAACGACAAAACATTGCGCTGGATTTAAAGTCGTGTTCTCGCGGCGCATTTAGAAGTAGCGAGCTTTTAGGACCTTACCGTGTGTGTTCCGCACGTTCACCCCGAAGCGCGAGAGCGAGAGCCGTGTTCTCGCGAGACAAGACGAGATCTGCCGCATCTGACATGAAGCCAATTTCATGTCGGTGCATTATGGCCGGGGCATTACGTCAAATCTGCGCCTTTTTTCGCGTTAAAAGACGTGAAATATGGACTTTTAAGAGCGCATTTTAAAGGTATTCACGGTGCAAATCCAAACAAGAGATGATTTACTGTATTTTCCAAGCGAATTTGTTATAAATATGGTTGTGAAGAGTTTGTTTACAACGTGTTTTCCAATTAAAAAGGCAAGAAACGACTAAACTCCTGCAAAATAAGGCAAGTGGACGAGTTTAAACTTCTATTTCAAGTATTTAAAATGATATGTGCACTTTAAGTGTATTTGGAGACGGATTAAAGCGTATTAAAGAACATACACAGGTAAAATATGTTTGTTTTTGCTTCACTTCCTGGTGTAAAGAGTGTAATCATTAATCTTCTAATGCACAACCTGGTGACATAATAATGGTAATAGATTTGAAGCTATTTTTAAACTATTGTTATAATTTTTTGCACATGTTAATTTTTTCTGAATCCATTTAAGGTTGAAAGTCAGAAATTACCTTTTTTTTTTATTAAATCATTTTTCAAACCTTATTTATTGGTATAAACATTTTATTCTCATTTTTTACACTCCAGAAAAGTAGTTTGACATCTATATTCACTCAGTAAACATGTTTTTCTGCACTTTTTATTTATTTAAAGTGCCTCTTCTTGGACTACTTTTCTCCCTAAAATGTAGCAGGTAATTGTGGTTAAAAAGTAGTTAATTGTAGATGAGATAATAAACTAAAAGACAAAAAACACTTTATTTTGTTTGATTTAATGTTTAGAGTCAAAAAAGTTGTTTCTTTGTGTATATTCTGCATAAACCTTGACTGGAATGAGTGTCCCTGGTGTGATGTCACTTCCTGTCCCTGGTGTGATGTCACTTCCTGTCCCTGGTGTGATGTCACTTCCTGTCATTTTCCTACAGATTTTTCAACATTTTCTCCACAAATACCTGCTCGATCTGTGTAAAACTATCATTTATATGAACAACAGGTATAAATGCACCAAATAAAGTCACATTTAGAACATTATAAACACCTGTCCCGGGCCCTTTAACCCTGGACTCTGTCTAAAGTTTGTCCCGGTTTTTTATGGCACATTTTTTGGATAATTATTAATGTTTCCCTGGCACCGCTGCGTGTTTATGTCTTTTGTGTCAAAGCTGAAGCCACTTTTCACTTTGAATCGCTGCAGATCGAGTCGAGCTCCTGGTCCTGAGCGCTTGTTTGTTTGTTTGTTTGTTTGTTTGTTTGTTTGTTTGTCCGTCTCCAGGCCGGAGCGGGGGATGCGGCGCCCGAAGGTGGTAGTGGTCGGCGCTGGGGTCGTCGGCTTCTCCTCCGCCGTCTGCATCGCCGAGTCCCTCCCGGGCGTCTCCGTGACCGTCGTGGCGGAGAAGTTCAGCCCCGACACCACGAGCGACGGAGCGGCCGGGATCCTGTTCGCCGCCGAGTTCCCGGGTAAAGAACCGGGAAACGCTTCGAAAAAGGGTCATTTATCCAGCGTTGTTAAAGCGGCTCGATTAATCATCAGAAGAGTTTGGAGAGGTTTTTATGGTTGAATGTAGAAGTGGGAGTTGTGCGTGAGAGACTCTTTTTCATCCGCAAAACAATGATTACCGTATTTTCCGGAGTATAAGTCGCACCAGACAAAAAATGCAAAATACAGAAGATAAAAAAACATATATAAGTCGCACTGGAGTATGAAATTCGGTTGCAAGTGTGAAAATAACAAATAATATCACATATAAGTCGCTCCAGAGTATAAGTATATAAGTATAAATATAAGTAAAAGTTGCACCAAAACTATGAAAACAGGTGCGGCTTATAGTCTGGAAAATACGGTAATCATGGTTTAAAAAAAAAAGAAGCAGTCATTACAGTAGATAAACTAGACATTATTCAGAGACAAAGACACTTTATTAACTACAATGATGATATACTGTATTTTTGAGACTATAAGTTGCACCTTTTTTTCATACTACTTTCGGTGCTACTTATACTTATATTTATTCTTATATACTTATACTCCGGAGGGACTTATGTGTGATATTATTTGTTATTTTCACACTTGCAACCGCATTTCATCCTCCAGTGCGACTTATATATGTTTTTTTCTTCTCGACATATAAATACACATATAAAATACGGTACTTTACACCTTTGCTCCGCTCACTCTGACCACATCACTCTTTCACAATAAAATCAGATTTCGCCACCACAAAACCATTTCATAATCATTAACATTGCAATAAACAATATTTGATCCGAATGTCCAAACTCTCTCTCTCTCTCAGAGCGTTCTAACTCTATAACTACAGGAGAGATTATAACACCATAAACCTCTCGAAACGTGCAAACGACTTCTGTCAATCCTCTGAAACAATAAAACCGTTTATGAGAGATGTTTGTCCTGGCGATGGTCGGAGGCTCCAATGTCCATCAAACCTGCTCCTGCTTTGATCTCGTTCCAAACTGTCACTCAAACATGTTAAATATATCATAGAAACTAAAAAAATCACTGCATCAATAGCAGCGACGACCTGCAATACAGAAGCTCCACCAGAGGGCGCTGCAGCACAGTTTGACAGAGAGAGTGGACTTCCTTCTGTGGAATTAAAGACTCTCCACCCGCAAAAAAAGAAGGAGATGAAGAAGTCCAACTGGAAGAGCAAATAAAAGAACTATAAATCTTACACACAAATAAACCATCACAAACCGTCCGTAAAGAACTAAGACAAATACATTCTTGCTTTAATGAAATAATAAACAAAAGAAAATAAATCTGGGAAATGTTTTGCAAATCAAATCAAAGGAAACAGACCCAAATCAAGAAGAGAAAAAACAGACAGTTCCTGGATAAGAAATGGGTGAAACGATTCCACCACTAGATGTCGCCAAAGAGGCAGAAATGGAGCCTCGACAGGGATAAACTCAATAACAATTAAACGCTTTTGTGGTGGAAACGAGCGGAAAACGGGAAGATAATGCAGTTTATGGAGATATAACGCGATCGGAATGTGAAGTATGAGTATTTTATCTGGAATAAAAACCACAAACGAGCCGATATTTCATTATTTATGTCACGTTTGTCCTTCTCACCATGTCAAATCAGCTGCAAGTGTCAAACCAGCTGCAAGTGTCAAACCAGCTGCAAGTGTCAAACCAGCTGCAAGTGTCAAACCAGCTGCAAGTGTCAAACCAGCTGCAAGTCTCACAGCAGCTGCAAGTCTCACAGCAGCTGCAAGTCTCACAGCAGCTGCAAGTGTCACACTAGCTGCAAGTCTCACAGCAGCTGCAAGTCTCACACCAGCTGCAAGTCTCACACCAGCTGCAAGTCTCACACCAGCTGCAAGTGTTCACTCATATTTGTAACAGTGACAAACTAATAAAAGACGTTGTTTTGTATTGTGTTGTTTTGTGTTGTATTGTGTTGTGTTGTTTTGTGTTGTGTTGTGTTGTATTGTGTTGTGTTGTATTGTGTTGTTTTGTGTTTTTTGTATTGTGTTGTTTTGTGTTTTTTGTATTGTGTTGTTTTGTTTCGATCTGTGTTTAATCCTGGACGTTTGTGCTGGTCAGAGATCCCGCTCGAGCGGCAGCGTCGCTGGTTCAGGGACAGTTTCCGTCACCTCCTGGACATCGCCCACTCGCCTCAGGCCCCAAACGCTGGAGTCATGCTGAGCTCAGGGTACGTCTGACACACCAGCAAGAGGCCTGACTCTGGCACCAGCAGGAGGCCTGACTCTGGCACCAACAGGAGGCCGGTCCATGTTTAGTCCTGACTCTGGCACCAGCAGGAGGCCGGTCCATGTTTAGTCCTGACTCTGGCACCAGTAGGAGGTCATTCCTACATGACCTGTGTGTTTGTCCTCAGGTGTCAGATCTTTAAGCAGGTTCCCATGGTGACCAGGCCCTTCTGGAGTGACCTGGTCATCGGCTTCAGAGAGATGAGTCGCTCGGAGCTGCAGAGGTTTCCAGAGCACAAGTTTGGTCAGTTCTTCACCACCATCAAGTGTGAGTGCACCAGCTACCTGCCCTGGCTCCACCACAGGTACTATTACTATTACTATTACTATTACTATTACTATTACTATTACTATTACTATTACTATTACTATTACACTACCTGCCCTGGCTCCACCACAGGTACTATTACTATTACTATTACTATTACTATTACACTACCTGCCCTGGCTCCACCACAGGTACTATTACTATTACTATTACTATTACTATTACACTACCTGCCCTGGCTCCACCACAGGTACTATTACTATTACTATTACTATTACTATTACTATTACACTACCTGCCCTGGCTCCACCACAGGTACTATTACTATTACTATTACTATTACTATTACACTACCTGCCCTGGCTCCACCACAGGTACTATTACTATTACTATTACTATTACTATTACTATTACACTACCTGCCCTGGCTCCACCACAGGTACTATTACTATTACTATTACTATTACTATTACTATTACTATTACTATTACACTACCTGCCCTGGCTCCACCACAGGTACTATTACTATTACTATTACTATTACTATTACTATTACACTACCTGCCCTGGCTCCACCACAGGTACTATTACTATTACTATTACTATTACTATTACTATTACACTACCTGCCCTGGCTCCACCACAGGTACTATTACTATTACTATTACTATTACTATTACACTACCTGCCCTGGCTCCACCACAGGTACTATTACTATTACTATTACTATTACTATTACACTACCTGCCCTGGCTCCACCACAGGTACTATTACTATTACTATTACTATTACTATTACTATTAAACTACCTGCCCTGGCTGCACCACAGGTACTATTACTATTACTATTACTATTACTATTACTATTACACTACCTGCCCTGGCTCCACCACAGGTACTATTACTATTACTATTACTATTACTATTACACTACCTGCCCTGGCTCCACCACAGGTACTATTACTGTTACTATTACTATTACTATTACTATTACACTACCTGCCCTGGCTGCACCACAGGTACTATTACTATTACTATTACTATTACAATTACTATTACTATTACTATTACTATTACACTACCTGCCCTGGCTCCACCACAGGTACTATTACTATTACTATTAGACCCAAGCGCCACAAGCTGGCGAGAGGCTTATTAGTTCCGTAAGGCCGTGCAAAGCACGGCTGCGAAAGTGCGCACGAAATCGAGCGCAAAGCGCTCGCCCACTTCCAAACACTCACTAACGCACTCCTTCACTCATGCACGCCCCGTGCATACTAATTAGTTGTAGGAAAATGGAACATTACCGTTGTAAACGGGCAAAGCCCGTGCAAAAGTGCGCACTAAACGAGCACTTTACATGGGGATGACGATCGCGGTCGTCATCCCCATGTAAAGCACTCGTTTCTGCTAAGTAGCTCACGAATACGTTCCCCATCTCTTGCATGTTCCGTTCATATAAACACGTAATGCAAAAAATTAAAATTATTACTGTATAGAGGGCCAAAAACACAAAGTGGGCAGAGCCCACTCAAAATTTGTGAAAGTACCCTTCAGTGACCAGGGACCCACACCATGAGGTAGGAAAGTGCGAGTATAGTTTATGATGTGGGTGTAATCCCTCATTGGTCCAGGCGTGTTCCATAGTAGAAAAAGCTTCAGTTGTAGTCATCTGGACTCAGTTAGAAAAAATAGACGTTTCGACTCTCATCCAAGAGTCATTGTCAATAAAAGAATTTAGGTCGAGAACTCCGATATTTATACTATTCTGTGGTCAGTCCAGCCCATTGGGGTTGCTCTGTTTTTGAGTCGGCAACTTGTCCTTAGGATGAACCAGTTTTTTAAGGACAAGTTGCCGACTCAAAAACAGAGCAATGTAGTTTATTCGATCCAATGCAGTGAAGAAAGCTGTAAAGAACGGTACATAGGTGAGACGAAACAGCCTCTACACAAGAAGCTTTATCAGCACAGAAGAAATACAAGTCCAGGACCACAGAGCGTCGTGCATCTCCATCTTGAAGCCTCTAATCACTCGTTTGAAGACGGTGAGGTGAAGGTTTTAAGCAGGAGAAAAGATGGTTTGAAAGAGGAGTCAAGGAAGCTATTTTTGTTAAAAAAGAAAAACCTTCTTTAAACAGAAATGGAGGTCTAAGGTTCAATCTTCCTGTTATTTATAATGGGTTACTGAACCCCTGGAAAGGTAGAGGACCAGGACATTTAGATGCTACTCAGGTCCTCAGGGTGAGCCAGGGTCTCACAAAGACAAAGGGGAGACTAATAGCCCATTAAAGGGTTGATTAGGCTCGGGTAGATACCAAGAGGGTAAGTTTCTGTTGTAACAAACAACTCTTTCCTCTTCAGGAAGGCTCCTCCCAATGGGCTGGTCTTACCACAGAATAGTATAAATATCGGAGTTCTCGATCTAAATTCTTTTATTGACAAGGACTCTTGGATGAGAGTAAAACGTCTTTTTTTTCTAACTGAGTCCAGATGACTACAACTGAAGCTTTTTCTACTATAGTTTATGATATTTGAAAAATGGGAAACATTGTTTTCGCATCGGAAATGTCCAAAAAAAAATGTGATTTGTAGAATCATGAAATTTGGTGCTGAGATAGATGTTGACAAGAGAGGTAAAACATATTACGGCAACGCCGTCC
Organism: Eucyclogobius newberryi; assembly: GCF_026437365.1. NCBI lineage: Eukaryota > Metazoa > Chordata > Actinopteri > Gobiiformes > Gobiidae > Eucyclogobius > Eucyclogobius newberryi. The sequence goes on from NW_027315836.1 coordinate 54,812, forward strand.
GCCCAACCAAATGTCGGCCATATTGGATAAAAATTTGCTAAGCATGTCTCAGGAGTTTTTCCATATGTCATACTTTTACAAACTCCTCCCAGGGCGTTTGCCCGAAACAACTGAAAAATGGTGTTGGGGAGTGGAACATCAAAAGTTATTCAAATTACATCGACCCTGTCACGGTCTCTGTGCGGCGTAGCTAGAATTTCAGAAATTTCCCAAATTTAAAGTTTGCTGCCGTTTGCGCAGATGAATTCCAAAATGTGTCAAATTAGAATCAGTTGTTAAACTCTTTGCCTTAAACCTACTTCAAGTGAAATAAATTAATTTGGTGCGATTTTATATGGAGGGTAAAATGTTAAGTTTTGCAAAATTTTACTAAATTTTACACAAAATTCAATTTTGGCATCTCGATCAAAAAAGTCAATGAGACCCATGTCATAATTGTTATGGCGTTGCCGTAGCGATGACCAAAACCTCCCATGTTATTCCAATGGGGAAATTGCCAGAACATGTTTACACTTTAGACTTTCACAAACTCCTCCCCCTCAGGGCGTTAGCCCTATTAACCTGAAATTTGGTGAGACTCAACTTCAGGGGTCGATCATCAAATTTTATCAACATTTTTATTCTAAGAGTCATGGTCAAGAATTCAAAATAAAATAGTTTTTTGATGGTAAAACAAAGGGGAGAAGATGTGACAGCGTCACAGATTCAGCAGTAGGCGTAATAAAAGGACCATTGGGGCGCGTTAGAATGAAAATTAAATTGTAATTAGCCGTTTTAACACTGGATCTGAAGGTTTTGAGTGACTGCTGCAGATGTGCTCGCTCTAACCCGTCGGCCTCTTGCAGGTTCCTAGACGCAGGCGGATCTGTGGAGCGGCGCCGTGTGGCCAGCCTGGACGAGCTCACCGACTTCGACCTGATTGTGAACTGCTCCGGCCTCGGCTCCCGAGCGCTTGTCGCCGACGCCGACGTCTTCCCCGTGCGCGGCCAGGTGCTGACGGTCGACGCCCCCTGGATCCAGCACTTCACCCGCGACGGCGACGGGAAGACGTACGTGTACCCGGGCATCGGGGGCGTGACGGTGGGCGGGACCAGGCAGGAGGGCGACTGGCGCTTGGAGGTGGACGAGGGCGACACGGCGGGGATCCTGGAGCGGTGCGGCAAGCTGGAGCCGTCGCTGGGCAACGCAAGGGTCGTGAGCAAGTGGGTGGGGCTTAGGCCGAGCAGGAAGTGTCCCCGGGTGGAGCGGGAGGTGGTGAAGGTGAGGGGCGGAGCCAAGACGGTGGTGCACAATTACGGGCACGGCGGGTGGGGCGTGACGCTGGCGTGGGGGTGTGCCCTAGACGCACTCCAGCTGGTCAAAAAGAGCTTACGAGACACGCCCCCCAAGGCTAAACTTTAAAGCGCCCCCAGACACGCCCCCTACAGGTCGGACCACTCATGGCACTTAAGACAGTTTTATACATTTAAAATGTTGCTACAAATTATATTTGTAGCAACATTTTACAGATATTATGTTATCACAGAATAGCAAAATTCTTTTGGTTTATAATTTTACTTCCTGTTTGTAATTGATGACATCACAGTTGGAAATTACCCAGCAAACACTGGGCCAAAACTCATCTAATGTCACTATTTTTTTTATCTAACAAATAAAAAATCTATGAAAGTGATTTTTTTTTTTGTTGAATTCATGTTTGAGTCAAAAAAGTAGTTCATTTTGTGTAAATTCTGCATAAACTTGAGTGTGAATGAAGGACTGTGATTGGACGATACATGTGATCACCTGATCTTCACTGCAAAAATACTGTTAAAGAAACTGAATAAATGAGACTTTTGACTGTTTGTTTACTACTTTATTTATGAATTAAAGATTATCACCTGATGTAAAAGTTTAAGATTGTAAGAAAAATAAATGCATGAGGAATTCTAATTGTGAGTCATTTGTTATTGACATGAAACGTTGATAAATGATTAATATTATAATCCTTCTCGTTGTTGACAGAACCGGTTTAATTTCTTAAATGTGTCGCTTTATATGTAATCGCTTAAAAACACCTGTGTAAACTGTAAAAAACAATAAAAATACGTGAATTTTAAAGTGACAAACGGCGTAAATGTGCAACGAGTCAGACGAGCCACTGTGACGAGCCACTGCGACGCCCCCTAGTGGTTAAAACACAGGAAAAGGTTGGAGACGGTCTTTGTAGTTCTGGACTTTAATTCCTCAAACTCAGAAAAGAAACACTTAAATATAAGAGGAAACAGACTCGTCCAGACGACGGTCAGACCTGAAGACGACGGTCAGACCTGAAGACGACGGTCAGACGGTCAGACCTGAAGACGACGGTCAGACCTGAAGACGACGGTCAGACCTGAAGACGCTGGTCAGACCTGAAGACGACGGTCAGACCTGAAGACGACGGTCAGACCTGAAGACGCTGGTCAGACCTGAAGACGACGGTCAGACCTGAAGACGACGGTCAGACGGTCAGACCTGAAGACGCTGGTCAGACCTGAAGACGACGGTCAGACCTGAAGACGACGGTCAGACGGTCAGACCTGAAGACGACGGTCAGACCTGAAGACGACGGTCAGACCTGAAGACGACGGTCAGACGGTCAGACCTGAAGACGACGGTCAGACCTGAAGATGCTGGTCAAGAATAAACTGGACTCATGTGGTCAATTTGAGGACGTTTGACCGTCCTCAAACCGTCAGATCAGCCAGAACATGACGAGCTCTGACCTGGTTTAAACCTGGTTTACTCCTGGTTTACTCCTGGTTTAGACCTGGTTTAGACCTGGTTTAGACCTGGTTTAGTCCTGGTTTAGACCTGGTTTAGACCTGGTTTAGACCTGGTTTAGTCCTGGTTTAGACTCAGTTTAGACCTGGTTTAGTCCTGGTTTAGGCCTGGTTTAGACCCTTTTAGTCCTGGTTTAGACTCAGTTTAGACCTGGTTTAGTCCTGGTTTAGACCTGGTTTAGACCTGGTTTAGACCTGGTTTAGACCTGGTTTAGTCCTGGTTTAGACCTGGTTTAGTCCTGGTTTAGTCCTGGTTTAGACTCAGTTTAGACCTGGTTTAGTCCTGGTTTAGTCCTGGTTTAGACCTGGTTTAGACCTGGTTTAGTCCTGGTTTAGACCTGGTTTAGTCCTGGTTTAGACCTGGTTTAGTCCTGGTTTAGACTCAGTTTAGACCTGGTTTAGACCTGGTTTAGTCCTGGTTTAGTCCTGGTTTAGACTCAGTTTAGACCTGGTTTAGTCCTGGTTTAGACCTGGTTTAGTCCTGGTTTAGTCCTGGTTTAGACTCAGTTTAGACCTGGTTTAGTCCTGGTTTAGACCTGGTTTAGACCCTGTTTAGTCCTGGTTTAGACTCAGTTTAGACCTGGTTTAGTCCTGGTTTAGTCCTGGTTTAGACTCAGTTTAGACCTGGTTTAGTCCTGGTTTAGACCTGGTTTAGACCCTGTTTAGTCCTGGTTTAGACTCAGTTTAGACCTGGTTTAGTCCTGGTTTAGTACTGGTTTAGACTCAGTTTAGACCTGGTTTAGTCCTGGTTTAGACCTGGTTTAGACCCTGTTTAGTCCTGGTTTAGACTCAGTTTAGACCTGGTTTAGACCTGGTTTAGTCCTGGTTTAGTCCTGGTTTAGACTCAGTTTATACCTGGTTTAGACCTGGTTTGAACCTGGTTTAGTCCTGGTTTAGACCCTGTTTAGTCCTGGTTTAGACTCAGTTTAGACCTGGTTTAGACCTGGTTTAGTCCTGGTTTAGTCCTGGTTTAGACTCAGTTTAGACCTGGTTTAGTCCTGGTTTAGTCCTGGTTTAGACTCAGTTTATACCTGGTTTAGACCTGGTTTAGACCTGGTTTAGACCTGGTTTAGTCCTGGTTTAGTCCTGGTTTAGACCTGGTTTAGTCCTGGTTTAGACCTGGTTTAGACCTGGTTTAGACCTGGTTTAGTCCTGGTTTAGTCCTGGTTTAGACCTGGTTTAGTCCTGGTTTAGTCTTCCAGAGAAAGCTTCAGGCTGTCGTAATGTTTTGGCTGATCGATGCCTCGAGACTGAAGTCACATCATTCTGTTGAGATAAAAAGCTCTAAATGATTTATTGCTTCTGATTGTGAACATGAACCGTCCACTTGTGTTTAAAGCTTTTCTAGTTTTAAAATGAACTTGTTTTAATCCTAAAGTGGACAGTTTTAGTTTAGTTTGAGTTACTTTCAGGCACATGATCAAATGACTTCAGAAATATACACAAAGAAAACATCTGTACAATCTGCACTTTTATAACATTCACAAACGCTCTTATTTACAAAACACAACTCTGAACAAACTCTGAACAAACTCTGAACAAACTCTGAACAAACTCTGAACAAACTCTGAACAAACTCTGAACAAACTCTGAACAAACTCTGAACAAACTCTGAACAAACTCTGAACAAACTCGTCAAAGCAAGAAAAACCACGAGCAAAGAAAACAGCAACGGCAAAACTGAAAATGTTCTAAAGCGAGTTTGGGAAACGTCTTAGTTTATTCTGCAAATTGTAATTATTTTGTTCAGTGAGAGCAGTTTGGATCGTGTGACGGTCTGGTCTAGTTTAGTCCTGGTTTAGACCTGGTTTAGTCCTGGTTTAGTCCTGTTCGAGTCCTGATTAAGTCCTGGTTTAGTCCTGGTTTAGTCCTGGTTTAGTCCTGGTTTAGTCCTGGTTTAGACCTGGTTTAGTCCTGGTTTAGTCCTGTTCGAGTCCTGATTAAGTCCTGGTTTAGTCCTGGTTTAGTCCTGGTTTAGTCCTGGTTTAGTCCTGGTTTAGTCCTGGTTTAGACCTGGTTTAGACCTGGTTTAGTCCTGGTTTAGACCTGTTTCAGACCTGGTTTAGACCTGGTTTAGACCTGGTTTAGACCTGGTTTAGTCCTGGTTTAGACCTGTTTCAGACCTGGTTTAGTCCTGGTTTAGACCTGGTTTAGACCTGGTTTAGACCTGTTTCAGACCTGGTTTAGACCTGGTTTAGTCCTGGTTTAGACCTGGTTTAGACCTGGTTTAGACCTGTTTCAGACCTGGTTTAGTCCTGGTTTAGTCCTGGTTTAGACCTGGTTTAGACCTGGTTTAGTCCTGGTTTAGACCTAGTTTAGCCTTGGTTTAGTCCTGTAAAAGTTTCCCAGGCTTATTCATAAAATCACAGTAAATCCAACACAGCTTCAGGTGAAAAGAGTTTTCACTGCAAAATGTGTTTAATTCTGGACATTTAAGTCGTTTTGACATGTTTTAGAGGCAAAACTTTCAATAATGAATTAAAAACTGAAGCCGGTAAAATATGCAAATTAAATGAATCTGGACACGTCAAAACGGCTCAAATGCCTCTTAAAAAGCGCACGGTGTGACTTGGCACGGCGTCGAACTGCTGTCGCCCGGAATGTTCCGCAGTGCGGCCTTTTCCCCAATAAAAACACAACATGATTTATAAATAGACTTCACACATTATTTCAAAGTTAAAGTTATGTATGTAATGAAAAAACACATACTTTCTCCATCTAGTGGCCGCAGAGGGAAGTACAACAAAAGCTAGCTTGCCTCGGCACGCTAATGTGAGTCAGAAACGCTCAGGACGAGTCTGGAGTTGATTTATGGACTCAAAAGCATCCCAGGAGACCTCCAGAGCGCTGACCTTTGACCTCACAAACCCGGGACATTTGAAACGGAGTGTGACGTGAGGCTCGGAGGAGAAAAGCTCGTAAACAAGATGAACGCGGCGCAAATTAAGGTGAATCCAACTCTAATTACTGTGTTTTTCATGAAAGAACGATGTTACAAGCTGAATTTTGCACAATGCGTGTCTTAAAATGCCGCCGCGTGGAACATTCCGGGTAAAAGCGGCGACTCATTTCTCGTGGACGCGTCTTTTGTCTTCTTTTCAGTCGATTCTCAAACCACGACAGCCAAAATCCACCACGTGAAAACAACCGAGCGTCAAAGTCCGTCGGAATTCTCAAAACTGTCATTTATGTCTGCGCTGGGGGCCCGTCTGCGCTGGGAGCCCGTCTGCGCTGGGGGCCCGTTCACCGCCTGGTCCCGTCCTGGCTCTGGTCCAGGTTTTCGTTGCTCTCGTAGCAGCCCGAGTCTCTGGGCGAGTCCCCCGAAAGTCCCCGTCTCTCCAGCAGAGTCTTGTCCTGGGACCGGCCGGACGGACTGCCGCGCTCCGGGTCGCTGCTGCCTGTAGCGCACGAGGGGCGACACCAGGGGGGGCGTTAGAGCACATGGTGAGCGGGGATGTCGCTTGTGTTGTTGGATGTCGGGGATTATTCGAGTCCCAACACAAGCGTCAGAACTAAACTAGACGTTTAGAGGCAAAGATAAAGTCATTTAGAGTTAATAATTAAGAGTTATAAGCGTCCCCCTCAGCGTCCCCTCAGCGTCCCCTCCGCGTCCCCTCAGCGTCCCCTCAGCGTCCCCTCAGCGTTCCCCTCAGCGTCCCCCTCAGTGTTCCCCTCAGCGTCCCCCTCAGTGTTCCCCTCAGCGTCCCCCTCAGTGTTCTCCTCAGCGTTCCCCTCAGCGTCCCCCTCAGTGTTCTCCTCAGCGTTCCCCTCAGTGTTCCCCTCAGCGTTCCCCTCAGCGTCCCCCTCAGCGTTCCCCTCAGCGTCCCCCTCAGCGTTCCCCTCAGCGTTCCCCTCAGTGTTCTCCTCAGCGTTCCCCTCAGCGTCCCCCTCAGTGTTCCCCTCAGCGTCCCCCTCAGCGTTCCCCTCAGCGTCCCCCTCAGTGTTCTCCTCAGCGTTCCCCTCAGCGTCCCCCTCAGTGTTCTCCTCAGCGTCCCCCTCAGTGTTCTCCTCAGCGTTCCCCTCAGCGTCCCCCTCAGCGTTCCCCTCAGCGTTCCCCTCAGTGTTCCCCTCAGCGTTCCCCTCAGCGTCCCCCTCAGCGTTCCCCTCAGCGTCCCCCTCAGCGTTCCCCTCAGCGTCCCCCTCAGTGTTCTCCTCAGCGTTCCCCTCAGCGTCCCCCTCAGCGTTCCCCTCAGCGTCCCCCTCAGCGTTCCCCTCAGCGTCCCCCTCAGTGTTCTCCTCAGCGTTCCCCTCAGCGTCCCCCTCAGCGTTCCCCTCAGCGTCCTCCTCAGTGTTCTCCTCAGCGTTCCCCTCAGCGTCCCCCTCAGCGTTCCCCTCAGCGTCCCCCTCAGCGTTCCCCTCAGCGTCCCCCTCAGCGTTCCCCTCAGCGTCCCCCTCAGTGTTCCCCTCAGCGTTCCCCTCAGCGTCCCCTCAGCATTCCCCTCAGCGTTCCCCTCAGCGTCCCCTCAGCATTCCCCTCAGCGTCCCCCTCAGTGTCCCTCTCAGCGCCCCCTCAGCGTCCCTCTTAGCATCCCCCTCAGCGTTCTCTCAGCGTCCCCTCAGCGTCCCCCTCAGCGTCCCCCTCAGAGTCCCCTCTTCACCCCCTCAGCGTCCCCCTCAGCGTCCCCTCTTCACCCCCTCAGCGTCCCCCTCAGCGTCCCCTCTTCACCCCCTCAGCGTCCCCCTCAGCGTCCCCCTCAGCGTCCCCTCTTCACCCCCTCAGCGTCCCCCTCAGCGTCCCCTCTTCACCCCCTCAGCGTCCCCTCTTCACCCCCTCAGCGTCCCCTCTTCACCCCCTCAGCGTCCCCTCAGCGTCCCCTCTTCACCCCCTCAGCGTCCCCTCTTCACCCCCTCAGCGTCCCCTCAGCGTCCCCTCTTCACCCCCTCAGCGTCCCCCTCAGCGTCCCCTCAGCGTCCCCTCTTCACCCCCTCAGCGTCCCCTCTTCACCCCCTCAGCGTCCCCTCAGCGTCCCCTCTTCACCCCCTCAGCGTCCCCTCTTCACCCCCTCAGCGTCCCCTCAGCGTCCCCTCTTCACCCCCTCAGCGTCCCCCTCAGCGTCCCCTCAGCGTCCCCTCTTCACCCCCTCAGCGTCCCCTCTTCACCCCCTCAGCGTCCCCTCAGCGTCCCCTCTTCACCCCCTCAGCGTCCCCTCTTCACCCCCTCAGCGTCCCCTCAGCGTCCCCTTTTCACCCCCTCAGCGTCCCCCTCAGCGTCCCCTCCTCACCATCGTACTCCTGCAGCAGCTCCACGGCGGTCAGCAGCACCGCTCGGTGTTGAGCGTCTCTGATGTTCAGCTCGTCCAGATCCTCCTCCTCCAGCAGCTTGAACGTGTCCAGGTCTTCGTAGCCGTTAAACAGGAACGTGGGCAGGTGCTCCTACGACACATGACACATGACACACGACACACGACACATGACACACGACACGTGACACACGACACATGACACATGACACATGACACGTGACACACGACACGTGACACACGACACGTGACACACGACACGTGACACACGACACACGACACGTGACACACGACACGTGACACACGACACACGACACGTGACACACGACACGTGACACACGACACGTGACACACGACACGTGACACACGACACGCGACACGTGACACGTGACACGCGACACGTGACACACGACACATGACACGTGACACACGACACGTGACACACGACACGTGACACGTGACACACGACACGTGACACATGACACGTGACACACGACACGTGACACACGACACGTGACACACGACACGTGACACACGACACACGACACACGACACACGACACACGACACACGACACACGACACGTGACACACGACACACGACACGTGACACACGACACGTGACACATGACACGTGACACACGACACGTGACACATGACAAGTGACACACGACACGTGACACACGACACGTGACACATGACACACGACACGTGACACATGACACGTGACACACGACACGTGACACACGACACGTGACACACGACACGTGACACACGACACACGACACGTGACACACGACACGTGACACACGACACACGACACATGACACACGACACACGACACGTGACACATGACACGTGACACGTGACACATGACACGTGACACACGACACACGACACGTGACACACGACACGTGACACACGACACGTGACACACGACACGTGACACGTGACACGTGACACACGACACGTGACACACGACACGTGACACACGACACATGACACGTGACACGTGACACATGACACATGACACACGACACACGACACACGACACGTGACACACGACACGTGACACACGACACGTGACACACGACACACGACACACGACACACGACACGTGACACATGACACGTGACACACGACACGTGACACACGACACGTGACACACGACACGTGACACACGACACACGACACATGACACACGACACACGACACACGACACGTGACACACGACACACGACACGCGACACACGACACGTGACACACGACACGTGACACACGACACGTGACACATGACAAGTGACACACGACACGTGACACACGACACGTGACACATGACACACGACACGTGACACATGACACGTGACACACGACACGTGACACACGACACGTGACACACGACACGTGACACACGACACGTGACACACGACACACGACACGTGACACACGACACGTGACACACGACACACGACACATGACACACGACACACGACACGTGACACATGACACGTGACACGTGACACATGACACGTGACACACGACACACGACACGTGACACACGACACGTGACACACGACACGTGACACACGACACGTGACACGTGACACGTGACACACGACACGTGACACGTGACACACGACACGTGACACACGACACATGACACGTGACACGTGACACATGACACATGACACACGACACACGACACGTGACACACGACACGTGACACACGACACGTGACACGTGACACGTGACACACGACACACGCGACACACGACACGTGACACGCGACACGTGACACGCGACACGCGACACATTTGGTTTAGTCCTGGTTTAGTCCTGTCTACATGTTGTAAATCCAGTTCAAAGCAGAAGGGGCCACATTTCCCAGCATGCCTCTGGGTCCTGTCCTGTCCTTTCCCAGCATGCCTCTGGCTCCTGTCCTGTCCTGTCCTTTCCCAGCATGCCTCTGGCTCCAGCCCTGTCCTTTCCCAGCATGCCTCTGGCTCCTGTCCTGTCCTTTCCCAGCATGCCTCTGGCTCCTGCCCTGTCCTTTCCCAGCATGCCTCTGGCTCCTGCCCTGTCCTTTCCCAGCATGCCTCTGGCTCCTGCCCTGTCCTTTCCCAGCATGCCTCTGGCTCCCGTACCTTGAGGTTGATGCGCTCCAGCAGCTCCTCCACAGACGTGGGCTTGGGCTGCCGCGCCCTCCTCCGCCTCCTCGTCTTCTTGGCTTTGGGCGTGTCCTCGTTGATCACGTCCACGTAGATGAACTTGAACGTGCCGACCTTCCCGCCCAGCATGCCCATCCACGTGCCCATGGGCGGCTTGCTGATGATGTCGATCACGTCCCCGCCCTGCACAGAGGAACACACACACACGCTCACACCGGGGGGCGGGGCTCTCACACCGGGGGGCGGGGCTCTCATACCGGGGGGCAGGGCTCTCCGGCCGGCCTGAAGGGGGCGCCGTACCTTCAGTTTGAGCGAGTCGGAGTCGTAGGGGCTCGGCGTGAAGTCGGTGTGGACCAGGGCGCGGCCGCAGAAGGGGCCCCTGTACGGCGGCTCCTCCTCCTCGCCGTCCTCGCTCCGCACGCTCTCTCGGTTGCTGTGGGAGGAGTCTGTGGTGCCCGCCGTCCGCCCGCCTGAAAACCACGACCACACCGGACGATAAGGACCCCAAAGTGTTGTAAAGCGTTGTATGTGTTGTAAAGCGTCGTATGAGTTGTAAAGGATTGTAAAGAGTTGTATGTGTTGTAAAGCGTCGTAAGTGTTGTAAAGCGCCGTATGTGTTGTAAAGCGCCGTAAGTGTTGTAAAGCGTCGTATGTGTTGCGAAGCGTCGTATGTGTTGTAAAGAGTCGTATGTGTTGTAAAGCGTTGTATGTGTTGTGAAGCGTCGTATGTGTTGCAAAGTGTCATATGTGTTGTAAAGCGTTGTATGTGTTGGAAAGCGTCGTATGTGTTGGAAAGCGTCGTATGTGTTGCAAAGCGTTGTATGTGTTGTAAAGCGCCGTATGTGTTGTAAAGCGTAGTATGTGTTGCGAAGCGTCGTATGTGTTGCAAAGTGTCATATGTGTTGGAAAGCGTCGTATGTGTTGGAAAGCGTCGTATGTGTTGCAAAGCGTTGTATGTGTTGTAAAGCGCCGTATGAGTTGTAAAGCGTAGTATGTGTTGCGAAGCGTCGTATGTGTTGTAAAGCGTTGTATGTGTTGTAAAGCGTCCTATGTGTTGTAAAGCGTCGTATGTGTTGTAAAGCGTCAATGTGTTGTAAAGCGCCGTATGTGTTGTAAAGCGTTGTATGTGTTGTAAAGCGTCGTATATGTTGCGAAGCGTCGTAAGTGTTGTAAAGCACCGTATGTGTTGTAAAGCGTCGTATGTGTTGCAAAGCGTCGTATGTGTTGTGAAGCGTCGTATGCGTTGCGAAGCGTCGTAAGTGTTGTAAAGCGCAGTATGTGTTGTAAAGCGTCGGAAGTGTTGTAAAGCGCCGTATGTGTTGTAAAGCGTCGTGTGTGTTGCAAAGCGTTGTATGTGTTGGAAAGCGTCGTATGTGTTGTAAAGCGCCGTATGTGCTGTAAAGCGTCGTATGTTGTAAAGCGTTGTAAGTGTTGTAAAGCGCCGTATGTGTTGTAAAGCGTCGTATGTGTTGTAAAACGTCGTATGTGTTGTGAAGCGTCGTATGTGTTGCGAAGTGTCGTATGTGCTGTAAAGCGTTGTATGTGTTGTAAAGCGCCGTATATGTTGTAAAGCGTTGTATGAGTTGTAAAGCGTCGTATGTGTTGGAAAGCGTCGTATGTGTTGTAAAGCGCCGTATGTGTTGAGAAGCGTCGTATGTGTTGTAAAGCATCGTATGTGTTGTAAAGCGTCAATATGTGTTGTAAAGTGTCGTATGTGTTGTAAAGCGTCATATGTGTTGCAAAGCGACGTATGTGTTGTAAAGCGCCGTATGTGTTGTAAAGCGCCGTATGTGTTGCGAAGCGTCGTAAGTGTTGTAAAGCGCCGTATGTGTTGTAAAGCGTCGTATGTGTTGTGAAGCGTCGTATGTGTTGTGAAGCGTCGTATGCGTTGCGAAGCGTCGTAAGTGTTGTAAAGCGCTGTATGTGTTGTAAAGCGTCGTGTGTGTTGCAAAGCGTTGTATGTGTTGGAAAGCGTCGTATGTGTTGCGAAGCGTCGTAAGTGTTGTAAAGCGTTGTATGGGTTGTAAAGCTTCGTATGTGTTGTAAAGCGTTGTAAAGCTTTGTCAAGTGTTGTAAAGCGTTGTATGTGTTGTAAAGCGTCGTAAGTGTTGTAAAGCGTCGTAAGTGTTGTAAAGCGTTGTATGTGTCATAAAGCGTTGTCAAGTGTTGTAAAGCGTTATAAAGCATTGTAAAGCGTTGTGTTGTAAAATATTGTAAGTGTTATAAAGTTGTAAAGTGGCGTGAAGCATCGAAAGCATTGTAAGCGTTGTAAAGCGCCATGAAGCGTTGTAAGTGTTGTAAAGCGTCGTATGTGTTGTAAAGCGTTGTAAACGTTGTAAGCGTTGTAAATCGATGTAAAGCGTTGTAAGCGTTGTAAATCGATGTAAAGCGCCGTGAAGCGTTGAAAGTGTTGTAAAGCGTTGTATGTGTTGTAAAGCGTTGTAAAGCGTTGTAAAGCGCTGTAAAGCGCCGTGAAGCGTTGAAAGTGTTGTAAAGCGTTTGTAAAGCGTTGTAAAGCGCCATGAAACATCGTAAGTGTTGTAAAGCGTTTTATGTGTTGTAAAGCGTTGTAAGCGTTGTAATGCGTTGTAAAGCGCCGTGAAGCGTCGAAAGTGTTGTAAAGCATTTGTAAAGCATCGTAAAGCGTCCTAAAGTGCTGTAAAGTCACACGCTGCACTCACTTATGGAGCTCTGTCCGCTGAGCGAGCTGCGCAGACTCTCCACAGATCCTCCAGGCTTCAGTCGAGGTTTGTCCAGAGAATCGGCGTCTGGCCGCGGCGAGTGAGGGCAGCTCAGCACCCGCTCCGGACTCGACTGCAGAGACAAGACGGGGACACGCCCGGGTCAGACAAACCGGCCCGGGTCAGAAAAACCGGCCCGTCCAGGAGATGGTGTAACTGAAGTACGTACGTGTTCGGAGAGCGAGGAGTTGTAGCGCTTGGACATGTGTTTCCTCATCGTGTCTCGCACCGATTTCACCTTTTTGCCCAGAGAGATTCGAGACGTGGGAGGAGACTTCAGGCCGGCCCTCGTCGAGTCCTCGTCCGGTTTGGTCTGAAACGAGACGCAAGGACGATTTAGTCCTGGTTTAGTCCAAGAGTAAGAGCGTGTTTAAGTTTCAGGTCAGGTTTTTCCTACATTTGACCAGTTTAGTACAAGTTTCAGGTACAGTTTAGTACAAGTTTCAGTTGCAGTTTAGTACAAGTTTCAGATGCAGTTTAGTACAAGTTTCAGATGCAGTTTAGTACAAGTTTCAGATACAGTTTAGTCCAAGTTTCAGACACAGTTTAGTACAAGTTTCAGACACAGTTTAGTACAAGTTTCAGATGCAGTTTAGTACAAGTTTCAGATACAGTTTAGTCCAAGTTTCAGACACAGTTTAGTTCAAGTTTCAGACACAGTTTAGTCCAAGTTTCAGACACAGTTTAGTCCTAGTTTCAGACACTGTTTAGTCCAAGTTTCAGACACAGTTTAGTCCAAGTTTCAGACACAGTTTAGTCCAAGTTTCAGACACAGTTTAGTACAAGTTTCAGACACAGTTTAGTCCAAGTTTCAGACACAGTTTAGTGCAAGTTTCAGACACAGTTTAGTCCAAGTTTCAGACACAGTTTAGTCCTAGTTTCAGACACAGTTTAGTACAAGTTTCAGATGCAGTTTAGTACAAGTTTCAGATACAGTTTAGTCCAAGTTTCAGACACTGTTTAGTTCAAGTTTCAGACACAGTTTAGTCCAAGTTTCAGACACAGTTTAGTCCTAGTTTCAGACACTGTTTAGTCCAAGTTTCAGACACAGTTTAGTCCAAGTTTCAGACACAGTTTAGTACAAGTTTCAGACACAGTTTAGTACAAGTTTCAGACACAGTTTAGTACAAGTTTCAGACACAGTTTAGTCCTAGTTTCAGACACAGTTTAGTCCAAGTTTCAGACACAGTTTAGTCCTAGTTTCAGACACAGTTTAGTACAAGTTTCAGACACAGTTTAGTCCTAGTTTCAGACACTGTTTAGTCCAAGTTTCAGACACAGTTTAGTACAAGTTTCAGACACAGTTTAGTACAAGTTTCAGACACAGTTTAGTCCAAGTTTCAGACACAGTTTAGTCCAAGTTTCACACACAGTTTAGTCCAAGTTTCAGACACAGTTTAGTTCAAGTTTCAGACACTGTTTAGTCCAAGTTTCAGACACAGTTTAGTACAAGTTTCAGACACAGTTTAGTACAAGTTTCAGACACTGTTTAGTTCAAGTTTCAGACACTGTTTAGTCCAAGTTTCAGACACAATTTAGTACAAGTTTCAGACACAGTTTAGTCCAAGTTTCACACACAGTTTAGTACAAGTTTCACACACAGTTTAGTACAAGTTTCAGACACTGTTTAGTTCAAGTTTCAGACACTGTTTAGTCCAAGTTTCAGACACAGTTTAGTACAAGTTTCAGACACAGTTTAGTCCTAGTTTCAGACACAGTTTAGTTCAAGTTTCAGATACAGTTTAGTACAAGTTTCAGACACAGTTTAGTCCTAGTTTCAGACACAGTTTAGTCCTAGTTTCATACACAGTTTAGTACAAGTTTCAGACACAGTTTAGTACAAGTTTCAGACACTGTTTAGTTCAAGTTTCAGACACTGTTTAGTCCAAGTTTCAGACACAGTTTAGTACAAGTTTCAGACACAGTTTAGTCCAAGTTTCAGACACATTTTAGTCCAAGTTTCAGACACAGTTTAGTCCTAGTTTCAGACACAGTTTAGTACAAGTTTCAGACACAGTTTAGTCCTAGTTTCAGACACAGTTTAGTACAAGTTTCAGACACAGTTTAGTCCAAGTTTCACACACAGTTTAGTACAAGTTTCAGACACTGTTTAGTTCAAGTTTCACACACAGTTTAGTACAAGTTTCAGACACTGTTTAGTTCAAGTTTCAGACACTGTTTAGTCCAAGTTTCGGACACAGTTTAGTCCAAGTTTCAGACACAGTTTAGTTCAAGTTTCAGACACAGTTTAGTTCAAGTTTCAGATACAGTTTAGTACAAGTTTCAGACACTGTTTAGTTCAAGTTTCAGACACTGTTTAGTCCAAGTTTCGGACACAGTTTAGTCCAAGTTTCAGACACAGTTTAGTTCAAGTTTCAGATACAGTTTAGTACAAGTTTCAGACACTGTTTAGTACAAGTTTCAGATACAGTTTAGTCCTAGTTTCAGACACAGTTTAGTACAAGTTTCAGACACAGTTTAGTCCTTGTTTCAAACACAGTTTAGTCCTAGTTTCAGACACAGTTTAGTACAGGTTTCAGACACAGTTTAGTCCTAGTTTCAGACACAGTTTAGTACAAGTTTCAGACACAGTTTAGTCCAAGTTTCAGACACAGTTTAGTACAAGTTTCAGACACAGTTTAGTACAAGTTTCAGACACAGTTTAGTCCAAGTTTCAGACACAGTTTAGTCCAAGTTTCAGACACAGTTTAGTACAAGTTTCAGACACAGTTTAGTACAAGTTTCAGACACAGTTTAGTCCTAGTTTCAGACACAGTTTAGTCCAAGTTTCAGACACAGTTTAGTCCAAGTTTCAGACACAGTTTAGTCCTAGTTTCAGACACAGTTTAGTACAAGTTTCAGACACAGTTTAGTCCAAGTTTCAGACACAGTTTAGTACAAGTTTCAGACACAGTTTAGTACAAGTTTCAGACACAGTTTAGTCCAAGTTTCAGACACAGTTTAGTCCTAGTTTCAGACACAGTTTAGTCCAAGTTTCAGACACAGTTTAGTACAAGTTTCAGACACAGTTTAGTCCAAGTTTCAGACACAGTTTAGTCCTAGTTTCAGACACTGTTTAGTCCAAGTTTCAGACACAGTTTAGTCCTAGTTTCAGACACAGTTTAGTACAAGTTTCAGACACAGTTTAGTACAAGTTTCAGACACAGTTTAGTCCTAGTTTCAGACACAGTTTAGTACAAGTTTCAGACACAGTTTAGTACAAGTTTCAGACACTGTTTAGTTCAAGTTTCAGACACTGTTTAGTCCAAGTTTCAGACACAATTTAGTACAAGTTTCAGACACAGTTTAGTCCAAGTTTCACACACAGTTTAGTACAAGTTTCACACACAGTTTAGTACAAGTTTCAGACACTGTTTAGTTCAAGTTTCAGACACTGTTTAGTCCAAGTTTCAGACACAGTTTAGTACAAGTTTCAGACACAGTTTAGTCCTAGTTTCAGACACAGTTTAGTTCAAGTTTCAGATACAGTTTAGTACAAGTTTCAGACACAGTTTAGTCCTAGTTTCAGACACAGTTTAGTCCTAGTTTCATACACAGTTTAGTACAAGTTTCAGACACAGTTTAGTACAAGTTTCAGACACTGTTTAGTTCAAGTTTCAGACACTGTTTAGTCCAAGTTTCAGACACAGTTTAGTACAAGTTTCAGACACAGTTTAGTCCAAGTTTCAGACACATTTTAGTCCAAGTTTCAGACACAGTTTAGTCCTAGTTTCAGACACAGTTTAGTACAAGTTTCAGACACAGTTTAGTCCTAGTTTCAGACACAGTTTAGTACAAGTTTCAGACACAGTTTAGTCCAAGTTTCACACACAGTTTAGTACAAGTTTCAGACACTGTTTAGTTCAAGTTTCACACACAGTTTAGTACAAGTTTCAGACACTGTTTAGTTCAAGTTTCAGACACTGTTTAGTCCAAGTTTCGGACACAGTTTAGTCCAAGTTTCAGACACAGTTTAGTTCAAGTTTCAGACACAGTTTAGTTCAAGTTTCAGATACAGTTTAGTACAAGTTTCAGACACTGTTTAGTTCAAGTTTCAGACACTGTTTAGTCCAAGTTTCGGACACAGTTTAGTCCAAGTTTCAGACACAGTTTAGTTCAAGTTTCAGATACAGTTTAGTACAAGTTTCAGACACTGTTTAGTACAAGTTTCAGATACAGTTTAGTCCTAGTTTCAGACACAGTTTAGTACAAGTTTCAGACACAGTTTAGTCCTTGTTTCAAACACAGTTTAGTCCTAGTTTCAGACACAGTTTAGTACAGGTTTCAGACACAGTTTAGTCCTAGTTTCAGACACAGTTTAGTACAAGTTTCAGACACAGTTTAGTCCAAGTTTCAGACACAGTTTAGTACAAGTTTCAGACACAGTTTAGTACAAGTTTCAGACACAGTTTAGTCCAAGTTTCAGACACAGTTTAGTCCAAGTTTCAGACACAGTTTAGTACAAGTTTCAGACACAGTTTAGTACAAGTTTCAGACACAGTTTAGTCCTAGTTTCAGACACAGTTTAGTCCAAGTTTCAGACACAGTTTAGTCCAAGTTTCAGACACAGTTTAGTCCTAGTTTCAGACACAGTTTAGTACAAGTTTCAGACACAGTTTAGTCCAAGTTTCAGACACAGTTTAGTACAAGTTTCAGACACAGTTTAGTACAAGTTTCAGACACAGTTTAGTCCAAGTTTCAGACACAGTTTAGTCCTAGTTTCAGACACAGTTTAGTCCAAGTTTCAGACACAGTTTAGTACAAGTTTCAGACACAGTTTAGTCCAAGTTTCAGACACAGTTTAGTCCTAGTTTCAGACACTGTTTAGTCCAAGTTTCAGACACAGTTTAGTCCTAGTTTCAGACACAGTTTAGTACAAGTTTCAGACACAGTTTAGTACAAGTTTCAGACACAGTTTAGTCCTAGTTTCAGACACAGTTTAGTACAAGTTTCAGACACAGTTTAGTACAAGTTTCAGACACAGTTTAGTCCTAGTTTCACACACAGTTTAGTACAAGTTTCGAGGTCACTCTAGTTTAGACTATTTTCTTTATTTAATAGTGAATTCTTGATCTTTAATATATGAATCTTTTTGACACATAAAATAAAACAAAGCAACGTAAGAAAACATAAACTTAATAAACCTGAGACAGATCGATTACTTACAGCGTTTTCTCCGTCAGGGCCGACTGTGTGCGGCAAGCGCTTTGTCAGATCAAATCCTCCAAAACTGCACGCCCTCTGCAAAAAGAAACCAAACAGGTCAAAGAAGTTTAAGCCAAAACTGTGAAATTCTAAAGAAAACGACAAACAAAAACCTTTCCTTTCCTCGCCGTTTTCAAGGCAGCGCAATTAATCATGATTTAAATTGATCTGGTCAGATTCCAGTCTTTGAAAGCGTAACTCTGGCCGCAGCAGCAGGACAGAAACCATGCAGCTGTTCACCATCTTGTGCCCATCTGGAGGCCATTTTGGAGCAGTTTATTTGAGCTTTTAAACCGGTGTCTGAGGGCAGATAATTACGATGCTGTCGACAGGAGCTCGTTTAAAAGCTTTACAGTGGCACTAATCACACACCAGCCCCCGGGAAACTAAACTCAACTAAACTCAACTAAACTCGGCTTTTCTCCACGTGAAATTACCATGAATTTTGCAACGAGAATCAGAACAATCGGTCAGTTATTTGTTTTTTTGCGTCTTGGTTTGAATTTCGCAGTGTTTCGTTTTTGTCTTCTTGCCGTCCGTCTGCTGTGGCTTTTGTCACAGTTTGGACTTCTCTGCGGGACGGCGGAGCGGGATCTGCCGCTGGCGTTGTTCCGGTGTTTACGCGCTCGTGTCGCACGTTGTGTCGGGACCAAGAACGTTTAAGTGAGAAGTGGATCTTCTATCAAACGCTAACGATACGTGTTTTTAATCATCACCGTTTAACACGAAAAACAGTCAAGATTCATCTTCCAAAGTCTGGACTCGACTCCAAACAACTGACACGGCCTCCTGCTGGTGCCAGAGTCAGGACTAAACATGGACCGGCCTCCTGCTGGTGCCAGAGTCAGGACTAAACATGGACCGGCCTCCTGCTGGTGCCAGAGTCAGGACTAAACATGGACCGGCCTCCTGCTGGTGCCAGAGTCGGGACTAAACATGGACCGGCCTCCTGCTGGTGCCAGAGTCAGGACTAAACATGGACCGGCCTCCTGCTGGTGCCAGAGTCAGGACTAAACATGGACCGGCCTCCTGCTGGTGCCAGAGTCAGGACTAAACATGGACCGGCCTCCTGCTGGTGCCAGAGTCAGGACTAAACATGGACCGGCCTCCTGCTGGTGCCAGAGTCAGGACTAAACATGGACCGGCCTCCTGCTGGTGCCAGAGTCAGGACTAAACAGACACAACAGAATGTCACCGATGGAGACTCAAACCTCTGACCTCCTGGTTAAGCTCAGTTGTGACTCACCCCGTATGAACTGAGCGGTCCGAGCGTCCTCAGCCTCAGTTCTCCCTCCGTGACCGACCTCGCCATCGTGGCCTCGTCCTCGCCGGCGGCACACGCCTGGTCCTCGCCCGCGCAGCCCTCGGCCGCGCCCCTCTCCTCCTCGGCCGCGCCCCTCTCCTCCTCGCCCCCCCCGCTGGTGTCCGGGCGGGCGTGGCAGATCTTCTGGCTGCCGCAGGTGTCCAGGCTGCTGGACGAGGGCGAGGTGGTGACGGAGTCCGAGTCGCGGTCAGAAGACGTGAGCTGGTCCTGGAGCAGCGAGGCCGGGCGCTCCACGGGACACGGGGACGAGGGGGACGAGGGGGGCCTCTTGTGGACCCCCGAGTACAAAGGGCTGCTGCAGGGAGAGGCATCGGGGGCCACGGTCTCTGAAGAGACGGAAGGAAAGGAAAGGATTAAGATTTAGATTTAAAAGTTTAACTAATACAGAAGACGACACAATATCAAACGTTAGAGTTAAGAAAAAACATCACGATTTAAGGATAATTCATGATTATTGAGACAAAACAACTGTGAAATGTTTAATAATATGAAGTATAATATGTAAAGTTTTTGAGCGGCTTTGTAAAATATGACTTTCTAAAAGACAAAATAAAATGAAAGTGCCTCAAATGTTAGCACAGAATAGCACATTTTTAGGTTTGTAATTTTGGAATTTCACTTCCTGTTTGTAATTGATGAAATCACACTCGGAAATTGGCTGCTGTAAGGGCGTGGCTGCTGTAAGGGCGTGGCTGCTGTGAGGGCGTGGCTGCTGTAAGGGCGTGGCTGCTGTAAGGACGTGGCTGCTGTAAGGACATGGCTGCTGTGAGGGCGTGGCTGCTGTAAGGGCGTGGCTGCTGTGAGGGCGTCGCTGCTGTGAGGGCGTGGCTGCTGTAAGGGCGTGGCTGCTGTAAGGACATGGCTGCTGTGAGGGCGTGGCTGCTGTGAGGGTGTGGCTGCTGTTAGGGCGTGGCTGCTGTAAGGGCGTGGCTGCTGTAAGGGCGTGGCTGCTGTGAGGACGTGGCTGCTGTGAGGGCGTGGCTGCTGTAAGGGCGTGGCTGCTGTAAGGACGTGGCTGCTTTAAGGGCGTGGCTGCTGTAAGGACGTGGCTGCTGTGAGGGCGTGGCTGCTGTGAGGGCGTGGCTGTTGTGAGGGCGTGGCTGCTGTAAGGGCGTGGCTGCTGTGAGGACGTGGCTGCTGTGAGGGCGTGGCTGCTGTAAGGGCGTGGCTGCTGTAAGGGCATGGCTGCTTTAAGGGCATGGCTGCTGTGAGGAATTGGCTGCTGTGAGGGCGTGGCTGCTGTGAGGGCGTGGCTGCTGTAAGGGCGTGGCTGCTGTGAGGACGTGGCTGCTGTAAGGGCGTGGCTGCTGTGAGGACGTGGCTGCTGTAAGGACGTGGCTGCTGTAAGGGCGTGGCTGCTGTGAGGGCGTGGCTGCTGTAAGGACGTGGCTGCTGTAAGGGCATGGCTGCTGTGAGGGCGTGGCTGCTGTAAGGGCGTGGCTGCTGTGAGGGCGTGGCTGCTGTAAGGACGTGGCTGCTGTAAGGGCGTGGCTGCTGTGAGGGCGTGGCTGCTGTAAGGGCATGGCTGCTGTGAGGGCGTGGCTGCTGTAAGGGCGTGGCTGCTGTGAGGGCGTGGCTGCTGTAAGGACGTGGCTGCTTTAAGGGCGTGGCTGCTGTAAGGACGTGGCTGCTGTAAGGGCGTGGCTGCTGTGAGGGCGTGGCTGCTGTAAGGGCATGGCTGCTGTGAGGGCGTGGCTGCTGTAAGGGCGTGGCTGCTGTGAGGGCGTGGCTGCTGTAAGGACGTGGCTGCTTTAAG
Organism: Eucyclogobius newberryi; assembly: GCF_026437365.1. NCBI lineage: Eukaryota > Metazoa > Chordata > Actinopteri > Gobiiformes > Gobiidae > Eucyclogobius > Eucyclogobius newberryi. The sequence goes on from NW_027315836.1 coordinate 76,048, forward strand.
GGCGTGGCTGCTGTAAGGACGTGGCTGCTGTAAGGGCGTGGCTGCTGTGAGGGCGTGGCTGCTGTACCTTCTCCGGCGCGTCTCTTGCTCTCCTCGTATCGCACCAGCTTCTTCTTGACTTTACGAGTCGAGTGAACCAGTTTGTGCAGCCGCCGGAACGAGACCGAGTCGTCCTCATAATCTGACAAGTCACAGGCCTGAAAGAAGAAGAAGAAGAAGAAGAAGAAGAAGAAGAAGAAGAAGAAGAAGAAGAAGAAGAAGAAGAAGAAGAAGAAGAAGAAGAAGAAGAAGAAGGAAGAAGAAGAAGAAGAAGAAGAAGAAGAAGAAGAAGAAGAAGAAGAAGAAGAAGAAGAAGAAGAAGAAGAAGAAGAAGAAGAAGAAGAAGAAGAAGAAGAAGAAGAAGAAGAAGAAGAAGAAGAAGAAGAAGAAGAAGAAGAAGAAGAAGAAGAAGAAGAAGAAGAAGAAGAAGAAGAAGAAGAAGAAGAAGAAGAACGTTACGACCAAACAAAGAAGACGAGGAGAATAAACCAGGACTAAAGTCGTCGCTGAAGCTTTAAACTTCCCATTTTTTCCTGTTTAAATGACAAAGACTTTGGTTCAAACAATCGGTTCAGTTTTTGTGGTTTTCAGACTTCTCTTTTTCTAACTTCAACTTTTACTGTTTAATCATTTATGAAATGTAATGTAAAGAACCATTTCCCCTAAACCAGGACTAAACCAGGACTAAACCAGGACTAAACCAGGACTAAACCAGGACTAAACCAGGACTAAACCAGGACTAAACCAGGTCTAAACCGGGAGTAAACTGGGACTAAACCGGGACTAAACAGGGACTAAACCAGGACTAAACCGGGAGTAAACCAGGACTAAACCAGGTCTAAACCGGGACTAAACCAGGACTAAACCGGGATTAAACCAGGACTAAACCAGGTCTAAACCGGGACTAAACCAGGTCTAAACCGGGACTAAACCAGGACTAAACCGGGATTAAACCAGGACTAAACCAGGTCTAAACCGGGAGTAAACCGGGACTAAACCGGGACTAAACAGGGACTAAACCAGGATTAAACCAGGGCTAAACCAGGTCTAAACTGGGACTAAACCGGGACTAAACCGGGACTAAACCAGGACTAAACCAGGACTAAACCAGGACTAAACCAGGTCTAAACTTTACTGCAAGTTCAATGTTTAAGTTGATAAGTTGTAAAGTCCATTTTTCATTCACATTTAGATTTTCAGTTGTTTCATTCAAACAGCCCTTTATAACTGTAACTTCACTATAAACTCTAAACTATTTCAAAGTTATTTAGTGACTATTGTAAAACCAAATCTCTCATTTATTTTCTGAAATAAACGACACAGACGCTGCTTTGTTGCTTTGTGCTTTTCTCACAGGTGGAGACGTCTGACCCGCTTTCTTTTTATAAACCCCACTCAAAACCACAGACGCCACTTTTCGGCATCTGCTTCTCATTTTCTGCACGGCAACCGCCCCGAAAGTCCCGCCCCCTTTTACGCACGGACAAATAAAAGGTTGCGGTTCGAGTTTTAAAGGTGTTTAGGTTCGAGCGGCGGGACGCAAATATGAGCGCAATGTGGGCCCAAGTCTGCACCAGAAACGTCGAGAAAAAGAGAAGAACGCGACTCAAAAATGTCCAAAATGTCCAACAAACAATAGAATAATATAATAATAATGATAATGAGACGAGAAACAAATGTAAAGTAAGAGCCAAAAGGTTGAATTGACTGTATTGACGGTAAGTTTGGTTGATCATATTTTGTATTTTTTGTTTTTGTGTGTTTTTGATCGTGTTGTGTGTTGTTGTTGTTGTTGTTTTTTTTAATTTACAACTATGTGTTAGAATGGGTTAAAATATCAAAGTTAACATGACAACAATATAATCACAAAAAACACTCTTCCCCTGTCGCACATTCTCACACAAAAACTGAATAAACAACTAAATAACTTCAAAAAAGAAAAACAGACAAAAAATACATTTTCCAGTATTTGTGATGTGTTTTTATGGGCCATGTATTTATTTTTCAAACTACTTATTTATTAAATGATGATGATGATGATGATTATTATTATTTTTATTATTATTAGTATTATCATGTATTTATTTTGAATGTATTTATTTTATATATATCATATTACACATGATTTTATATATATATACACATGCATTTTCATTGGTATTTTTAGTTATTAGTTTTATATTTTAATTTAGACAAGTTTAAAGTATTGATGTTTATTATACAATTACTATTTTAATGATTGTCATAGTTAATTATGATAAAGTATTTATATATTGCTACCATTATCGCGTTATTGGTTTTTGGTACAATAAGCTCCGCCTCCACTTGGTCAGCAGCAAACTTATTTTATTATTTTAATTTTAAACTTTACTTTATTTATTTTGTTTAAATTTAAAACTGTTAAAATAAACTTTATGTAAACTTAAAGGTGGAATGGACAATTTTTTTCAGCAAATTTTTTATCATATTTCCTCGTGGCGTGGATAAATCATTTGTCCTGCCACGTATCAATCATAAAACGCACCTACCGCTCACCTGCAGCCGCGTCAGGCTCGTCCCACGTTTCCGCGTGCCTAGGCGCATGGATCTATCATAATATAGTTCCCTCAGTGTACGGGGCAAAATGAAGACAGAGAAAGACAGTTCGAGCTGACTCAGAAGTGGACAGAAATCTACGGGAGACGAGAGATGCGATGCGCTCCGTTGCGCTAATAAACAAACGCACGTGTGTGTTGTATCGGTCCACACGGGGGAGTGGCATGTGCACTTCCACCTGCGTTCTCAAATCGCCGAAAAATCGTCCATACCGCCTTTAATGTATTTTCTTCCACATATATATTAGAGTACATTAGACTTATATTAGAGTACATTAGACTTATATTAGAGTACATTAGACTTACATTAGAGTACATTAGACTTACATTAGAGTACATTAGACTTACATTAGAGTACATTAGACTTACATTAGAGTACATTAGACTTACATTAGAGTACATTAGACTTATATTAGAGTACATTAGACTTATATTAGAGTACATTAGACTTACATTAGAGTACATTAGACTTACATTAGAGTACATTAGACTTACATTAGAGTACATTAGAGTACATTAGAGTACATTAGACTTATATTAGAGTACATTAGACTTATATTAGAGTACATTAGACTTACATTAGAGTACATTAGACTTACATTAGAGTACATTAGACTTACATTAGAGTGCATTAGACTTATATTAGAGTGCATTAGACTTATATTAAGAGTACATTAGACTTACATTAGAGTACAATATACTTATATTAGAGTACATTAGAGTACATTAGACTTATATTAGAGTACATTAGACTTATATTAGAGTACATTAGACTTACATTAGAGTACTTTAGACTTATATTAAAATACATTAGACTTATATTAGAGTGCATTAGAGTACATTAGACTTACATTAGAGTACATTAGACTTATATTATAGTACATTAGACTTATATTAGAGTACATTAGAGTACATTAGACTTATATTAGAGTACATTAGAATACATTAGAGTACATTAGACATATATTAGAGTATATTAAACTTATATTAGAGTACATTAGACTTATATTAGAGTACATTAGACTTATATTAGAGTACATTAGACTTACATTAGAGTACATTAGACTTATATTAGAGTACATTAGACTTATATTAGACTTACATTAGACTTACACTAGAGTACATTAGAGTACATTAGACTTATATTAGAGTACATTAGACTTACATTAGACTTACATTAGACTTACACTAGAGTACATTAGAGTACATTAGACTTATATTAGAGTACATTAGACTTATATTAGAGTACATTAGACTTACATTAGAGTACATTAGACTTATATTTGAGTACATTAGACTTACATTAGACTTACATTAGACTTACATTAGAGTACTTTAGACTTATATTAGAGTACATTAGACTTACATTAGAGTACATTAGACTTATATTAGAGTACATTACAGTACATTAGACTTATATTAGAGTACATTAGACTTATATTAGAGTACATTAGACTTATATTTTAGTACATTAGACTTACATTAGAGTACATTAGACTTATATTAGAGTACATTAGAGTGCATTCGACTTACATTAGAGTACATTAGACTTACACTAGAGTACATTAGAGTACATTAGACTTATATTAGAGTACATTAGACTCACATTAGAGTACATTAGACTTACACTAGAGTACATTAGAGTGCATTCGACTTACATTAGAGTACATTAGACTTACACTAGAGTACATTAGAGTACATTAGACTTATATTAGAGTACATTAGACTCACATTAGAGTACATTAGACTTACACTAGAGTACATTAGAGTACATTAGACCTACATTAGAGTACATTAGACTTACATTAGAGTACATTAGACTTATATTAGAGTACATTAGACTTACACTAGAGTACATTAGAGTACATTAGACTTACACTAGAGTACATTAGAGTACATTAGACTCACATTAGAGTACATTAGACTTACACTAGAGTACATTAGAGTACATTAGACCTACATTAGAGTACATTAGACTTACACTAGAGTACATTAGAGTACATTAGACCTACATTAGAGTACATTAGACTTACATTGAAGCTCTGGATGGTGGCGTCCACACTCTCACTTTCCTCGGAGCGACAGCCGTGTCGGCTCTGACTCTCAAACTCCTTCAGCTTCAAACACAGAGCACATTTGAACCAGACACGTAAATATGTGCAAATACATGTATTTACATATAAATACGAGTACATGTATTTACATATAGATACGAGTACATGTAAGTACATGTAAATACGGGTACATGTAAATACATGTAAGTCTGGTCTTCGTACCCGAGCCAGCGCCTCCTCGATGGAGATCATGTTCTCCTTCACCATCATCATGAGCTGGATCCTCTCCTCGTCTCCCATGGTTACCTCAGACGCCACGAAGCCCACGTCCTCTTCTGCACACACAGAGGTGAAACGTCTCTTTAACATCAGAGTTTAACCTTTCTAATGGACAGAAACATCTCAATGTCTAATTATACAGTTCTGTGTGAAGAGAGAGAGAAGAGAGAGGGAGAAGAGAGGGAGAAGAAAGAGGGAGAAGAGAGGGAGAAGAGAGGGAGAAGAGAGGGAGAAGAGAGGGTGAAGAGAGGGAGAAGAGAGAGGGAAGAGAGGGAGAAGAGAGGGAGAAGAGAGGGTGAAGAGAGAGGGAAGAGAGGGAGAAGAGAGGGAGAAGAGAGGGAGAAGAGAGGGTGAAGAGAGAGGGAAGAGAGGGAGAAGAGAGGGAGAAGAGAGGGAGAAGAGAGGGAGAAGAGAGGGAGAAGAGAGAGGGAAGAGAGGGAGAAGAGAGGGAGAAGAGAGGGTGAAGAGAGAGGGAAGAGAGGGAGAAGAGAGGGAGAAGAGAGAGGGAAGAAAGGGAGACAAGAGGGAGAAGAGAGGGAGAAGAGAGGGTGAAGAGAGAGGGAAGAGAGGGAGAAGAGAGGGAGAAGAGAGGGAGAAGAGAGGGTGAAGAGAGAGGGAAGAGAGGGAGAAGAGAGGGAGAAGAGAGGGAGAAGAGAGGGAGAAGAGAGAGGGAAGAGAGGGAGAAGAGAGGGAGAAGAGAGGGTGAAGAGAGAGGGAAGAGAGGGAGAAGAGAGGGAGAAGAGAGAGGGAAGAAAGGGAGACAAGAGGGAGAAGAGAGGGAGAAGAGAGGAGGAAGAGAGGGGGAAGAGAGGGAGAAGAGAGGGAGAAGAGAGGGTGAAGAGAGAGGGAAGAGAGGGAGAAGAGAGGGAGAAGAGAGGGTGAAGAGAGAGGGAAGAGAGGGAGAAGAGAGGGAGAAGAGAGGGAGAAGAGAGGGAGAAGAGAGGGAGAAGAGAGAGGGAAGAGAGGGAGAAGAGAGGGAGAAGAGAGGGTGAAGAGAGAGGGAAGAGAGGGAGAAGAGAGGGAGAAGAGAGAGGGAAGAAAGGGAGACAAGAGGGAGAAGAGAGGGAGAAGAGAGGAGGAAGAGAGGGGGAAGAGAGGGAGAAGAGAGGGAGAAGAGAGGGTGAAGAGAGAGGGAAGAGAGGGAGAAGAGAGGGAGAAGAGAGGGTGAAGAGAGAGGGAAGAGAGGGAGAAGAGAGGGAGAAGAGAGAGGGAAGAGAGGGAGAAGAGAGGGAGAAGAGAGGGAGAAGATAGAGGAGAAGATAGAGGAGAAGAGAGGGAGAAGAGAGGGAGAAGATAGAGGAGAAGAGAGGGAGAAGAGAGGGAGAAGAGAGGGAGAAGATAGAGGAGAAGAGAGGGGGAAGAGAGGGTGAAGAGAGTGAGAAGAGAGGGAGAAGAGAGGGTGAAGAGAGGGAGAAGATAGAGGAGAAGAGAGGGGGAAGAGAGGATGAAGAGAGGGAGAAGATAGAGGAGAAGAGAGGGGGAAGAGAAAGGGAATAGAGAGGGAGAAGAGAGGAGGAAGAGAGGGTGAAGAGAGAGGGAAGAGAGGGAGAAGAGAGGAGGAAGAGAGGGAGAAGAGAGAGGGAGAAGATAGGGAGAAGAGAGGGAGAAGAGAGAGGGAAGAGAGGGAGAAGAGAGGAGGAAGAGAGGGAGAAGAGAGGGAGAAGAGAGGGGGAAGAGAGGGAGAAGAGAGGGTGAAGAGAGAGGGAAGAGAGGGAGAAGAGAGGGAGAAGAGAGGGTGAAGAGAGAGGGAAGAGAGGGAGAAGAGAGGGAGAAGAGAGAGGGAAGAGAGGGAGAAGAGAGGGAGAAGATAGAGGAGAAGAGAGGGAGAAGAGAGGGAGAAGATAGAGGAGAAGAGAGGGAGAAGAGAGGGAGAAGATAGAGGAGAAGATAGAGGAGAAGAGAGGGAGAAGAGAGGGAGAAGAGAGGGAGAAGAGAGGGAGAAGATAGAGGAGAAGAGAGGGAGAAGAGAGGGAGAAGAGAGGGAGAAGATAGAGGAGAAGAGAGGGAGAAGAGAGGGAGAAGAGAGGGAGAAGATAGAGGAGAAGAGAGGGGGAAGAGAGGGTGAAGAGAGTGAGAAGAGAGGGAGAAGAGAGGGTGAAGAGAGGGAGAAGAGAGGAGGAAGAGAGGGAGAAGAGAGAGGGAAGAGAGGGGGAAGAGAGGGAGAAGAGAGGGGAAGAGAGGGAGAAGAGAGAGGGAAGAGAGGGGGAAAGAGAGGGAGAAGAGAGGAAGAAGAGAAGGGGAAGAGAGAGGGAAGAGAGGGGGAAGAGAGGGAGAAGAGAGGGTGAAGAGAGGGAGAAGATAGAGGAGAAGAGAGGGAGAAGAGAGGGAGAAGATAGAGGAGAAGAGAGGGAGAAGAGAGGGAGAAGATAGAGGAGAAGAGAGGGAGAAGAGAGGGAGAAGATAGAGGAAAAGAGAGGGAGAAGAGAGGGAGAAGAGAGGGAGAAGATAGAGGAGAAGAGAGGGGGAAGAGAGGGTGAAGAGAGTGAGAAGAGAGGGAGAAGAGAGGGTGAAGAGAGGGAGAAGAGAGGAGGAAGAGAGGGAGAAGAGAGAGGGAAGAGAGGGGGAAGAGAGGGAGAAGAGAGGGGGAAGAGAGGGAGAAGAGAGAGGGAAGAGAGGGGGAAAGAGAGGGAGAAGAGAGGAAGAAGAGAAGGGGAAGAGAGAGGGAAGAGAGGGGGAAGAGAGGGAGAAGAGAGGGTGAAGAGAGGGAGAAGATAGAGGAGAAGAGAGGGAGAAGAGAGGGAGAAGATAGAGGAGAAGAGAGGGAGAAGAGAGGGAGAAGATAGAGGAGAAGAGAGGGAGAAGAGAGGGAGAAGATAGAGGAAAAGAGAGGGAGAAGAGAGGGAGAAGAGAGGGTGAAGAGAGGGAGAAGAGAGGGAGAAGAGAGGGAGAAGAGAGGGAGAAGATAGAGGAGAAGATAGAGGAGAAGAGAGGGAGAAGAGAGGGAGAAGATAGAGGAGAAGAGAGGGGGAAAAGAGAGGGAAGAGAGGGGGAAGAGAGGGAGAAGAGAGAGGGAAGAGAGGGGGAAGAGAGGAAAGAGAGAGGAGAAGAGAGGGAGAAAAGAGAGGGAAGAGAGGGAGAGGGAGGGGAAAAAGAGGAGCAAGAGAAAATAAGTAGTTTAATACTAAATGTCCAAAGCAGTGGGCGGGGATAGGGGGTGGGTGAAAACACCACCACATCACAGGACGACGAGGGAGAACTGTTGTAAAGCGGCCTGTTTGGTCGAATCGCTCTCACCTCTGCAAACCTGTCGCAGACTTCCCTTTTGAGACTTTCGGAAACCCTGCCAGAACGACTTGCTTCTCCTTTTGCCGTCCGCTTTCCCTGAACACGTCGAAAACAGACAAAAGAGTAATTTAATCCGCAGTGAACACGAGTATCGCGCCGCTCACAGAGTATCACACCGCTCGCAGAGTATCGCGCCGCTCGCAGAGTATCACGCCGCTCGCAGAGTATCGCGCCGCTCGCAGAGTATCACGCCGCTCGCAGAGTATCGCAGCGCTCGCAGAGTATCACGCCGCTCGCAGAGTATCACAACGCTCGCAGAGTATCACAACGCTCGCAGAGTATCATGCCGCTCGCAGAGTATCACAACGCTCGCAGAGTATCACAACGCTCGCAGAGTATCGCGCCGCTCGCAGAGTATCACAACGCTTGCAGAGTATCACGCCGCTCGCAGAGTATCACACCGCTCGCAGAGTATCATGCCGCTCGCAGAGTATCACAACGCTCGCAGAGTATCACAACGCTCGCAGAGTATCACGCCGCTCGCAGAGTATAACGCCGCTCGCAGAGTATCACAACGCTCGCAGAGTATCACAACGCTCGCAGAGTATCACAACGCTCGCAGAGTATCACGCCGCTCGCAGAGTATCACGCCGCTCGCAGAGTATCACAACGCTCGCAGAGTATCACGCCGCTCACAGAGTATCACGCCGCTCGCAGAGTATCACGCCGCTCGCAGAGTATCGCGCCGCAGAGTATCACGCCGCTCACAGAGTATCACGCCGCTCACAGAGTGTCACGCCGCGCGCAGAAGTATCACAACGCTCACAGAGTATCACAACGCTCGCAGAGTATCACAACGCTCGCAGAGTATCACGCCGCTCACAGAGTATCACGGCGCTCGCAGAGTATCACGCCGCTCACAGAGTATCACGCCGCTCGCAGAAGTATCGCAGCGCTCACAGAGTATCACGCCGCTCACAGAGTATCACAACGCTCGCAGAGTATCACGCCGCTAACAGAGTATCACGCCGCTCGCTGAGTATCGCAACGCTCGCAGAGTATCACGCCGCTCACAGAGTATCACGGCGCTCGCAGAGTATCACGCCGCTCACAGAAGTATCACGCCGCTCGTAGAGTATCATGCCGCTCGCAGAGTATCACAACGCTCGCAGAGTATCACGCCGCCCGCAGAGTATCACGCCGCCCGCAGAGTATCACAACGCTCGCAGAGTATCACGCCGCCCGCAGAGTATCACGCCGCCCGCAGAGTATCACGCCGCCCGCAGAGTATCACGCCGCTCGCAGAGTATCACAACGCTCGCAGAGTATCACGCCGCTCGCAGAGTATCACGCCGCTCGCAGAGTATCACAACGCTCGCAGAGTATCACGCCGCTCGCAGAGTATCACAACGCTCGCAGAGTATCACAACGCTCGCAGAGTATCACGCCGCTCGCAGAGTATAACGCCGCTCGCAGAGTATCACAACGCTCGCAGAGTATCACGCCGCCCGCAGAGTATCACGCCGCTCGCAGAGTATCACAACGCTCGCAGAGTATCACGCCGCTCGCAGAGTATCACGCCGCTCGCAGAGTATCACAACGCTCGCAGAGTATCACAACGCTCGCAGAGTATCACGCCGCTCGCAGAGTATCACAACGCTCGCAGAGTATCACAACGCTCGCAGAGTATCACGCCGCTCGCAGAGTATCACGCCGCTCACAGAGTATCGCGCCGCTCGCAGAAGTATCGCAGCGCTCGCAGAGTATCACGCCGCTCGCAGAGTATCGCGCCGCAGAGTATCACGCCGCTCACAGAGTATCACGCCGCTCACAGAGTGTCACGCCGCGCGCAGAAGTATCACAACGCTCACAGAGTATCACAACGCTCGCAGAGTATCACAACGCTCGCAGAGTATCACGCCGCTCACAGAGTATCACGGCGCTCGCAGAGTATCACGCCGCTCACAGAAGTATCACGCCGCTCGCAGAAGTATCATGCCGCTCGCAGAAGTATCATGCCGCTCGCAGAGTATCACAACGCTCGCAGAGTATCACGCCGCTCACAGAGTATCACGCCGCTCACAGAGTATCACGGCGCTCGCAGAGTATCACGTCGCTCACAGAGTATCACGCCGCTCGCAGAAGTATCGCGGCGCTCACAGAGTATCACGCCGCTCACAGAGTATCACAACGCTCGCAGAGTATCACAACGCTCGCAGAGTATCACGCCGCTAACAGAGTATCACGCCGCTCGCAGAGTATCGCAACGCTCGCAGAGTATCACGCCGCTCACAGAGTATCACGGCGCTCGCAGAGTATCACGCCGCTCACAGAAGTATCACGCCGCTCGTAGAGTATCATGCCGCTCGCAGAGTATCACAACGCTCGCAGAGTATTGCGGTGCTCACATAGTATCACCCACGCGCTCACAGAGTATCACGCCGCTCGCAAAGTATCACGCCGCTCGCAGAGTATCACGCCGCTCGCAGAGTATCACAACGCTCGCAGAGTATCACGCCGCTCGCAGAGTATCACAACGCTCGCAGAGTATCACAACGCTCGCAGAGTATCACGCCGCTCGCAGAGTATCACACCGCTCGCAGAGTATCACAACGCTCGCAGAGTATCACGCCGCCCGCAGAGTATCACGGCGCTCGCAGAGTATCACAACGCTCGCAGAGTATCACGCCGCCCGCAGAGTATCACGGCGCTCGCAGAGTATCACGCCGCTCGCAGAGTATCACACCGCTCGCAGAGTATCACAACGCTCGCAGAGTATCACGCCGCCCGCAGAGTATTACGCCGCCCGCAGAGTATCACAACGCTCGCAGAGTATCACGCCGCTCGCAGAGTATCACGCCGCTCACAGAGTATCGCGCCGCTCGCAGAAGTATCGCAGCGCTCGCAGAGTATCACGCCGCTCGCAGAGTATCACGCCGCTCGCAGAGTATCGCGCCGCAGAGTATCACGCCGCTCACAGAGTATCACGCCGCTCACAGAGTGTCACGCCGCGCGCAGAAGTATCACAACGCTCACAGAGTATCACAACGCTCGCAGAGTATCACAACGCTCGCAGAGTATCATGCCGCTCACAGAGTATCACGGCGCTCGCAGAGTATCACGCCGCTCACAGAAGTATCACGCCGCTCGCAGAAGTATCATGCCGCTCGCAGAAGTATCATGCCGCTCGCAGAGTATCACAACGCTCGCAGAGTATCACGCCGCTCACAGAGTATCACGGCGCTCGCAGAGTATCACGCCGCTCACAGAGTATCACGCCGCTCGCAGAAGTATCGCGGCGCTCACAGAGTATCACGCCGCTCACAGAGTATCACAACGCTCGCAGAGTATCACGCCGCTAACAGAGTATCACGCCGCTCGCAGAGTATCGCAACGCTCGCAGAGTATCACGCCGCTCACAGAGTATCACGGCGCTCGCAGAGTATAACGCCGCTCACAGAAGTATCACGCCGCTCGTAGAGTATCATGCCGCTCGCAGAGTATCGCAACGCTCGCAGAGTATCACACCGCTCGCAGAGTATCACGCCGCCCGCAGAGTATCACGCCGCCCGCAGAGTATCACGCCGCCCGCAGAGTATCACGCCGCTCGCAGAGTATCACAACGCTCGCAGAGTATCACGCCGCTCGCAGAGTATCACGCCGCTCGCAGAGTATCACGCCGCTCGCAGAGTATCACAACGCTCGCAGAGTATCACAACGCTCGCAGAGTATCACGCCGCTCGCAGAGTATCACGCCGCTCACAGAGTATAACGCCGCTCGCAGAGTATCACAACGCTCGCAGAGTATCACGCCGCCCGCAGAGTATCACGCCGCTCGCAGAGTATCACAACGCTCGCAGAGTATCACGCCACTCGCAGAGTATCACGCCGCTCGCAGAGTATCACGCCGCTCGCAGAGTATCACAACGCTCGCAGAGTATCACACCGCTCGCAGAGTATCGTGCCGCTCGCAGAGTATCCCAACGCTCGCAGAGTATCACGCCGCTCGCAGAGTATCACAACGCTCGCAGAGTATCACGCCGCTCGCAGAGTATCACGCCGCTCACAGAGTATCATGCCGCCCGCAGAGTATCACGCCGCTCGCAGAGTATCACAACGCTCGCAGAGTATCGCGCCGCTCGCAGAGTATAACGCCGCTCGCAGAGTATCACAACGCTCGCAGAGTATCGCGCCGCTCGCAGAGTATCACAACGCTCGCAGAGTATCACGCCGCTCGCAGAGTATCACGCCGCTCGCAGAGTATCACAACGCTCGCAGAGTATCACAACGCTCGCAGAGTATCACAACGCTCGCAGAGTATCACAACGCTCGCAGAGTATCGCGGTGCTCACATAGTATCACCCACGCGCTCACAGAGTATCACGCCGCTCACAGAGTATCACAACGCTCGCAGAGTGTCACGCCACTCGCAGAGTATCGCGCCGCTCGCAGAGTATCGTGCCGCTCGCAGAGTATCACGCCGCTAACAGAGTATCACGCCGCTCGCAGAGTATCACGCCGCTAACAGAGTATCACGCCGCTCGCAGAAGTATCGCGGCGCTCACAGAGTATCACGCCGCTCGCAGAAGTATCATGCCGCTCGCAGAAGTATCGCGCCGCTCACAGAGTATCACAACGCTCACAGAGTATCACAACGCTCGCAGAGTATCACGCCGCTCACAGAGTATCGCTCACAGAGTATCACGCCGCTCACAGAGTATCACTCCACTCGCAGAGACACTTTTGGTTTCGGTGTTTGTCCGAGATCGAAACGGAAGAGTAAGAGCGACCGTTTGCTCCTTGACCCGCTTCAGAGTTTACAAATGGTTTAAAAACTACATGATTTACAACCCATTTCCTCTGGACTTCCTGTTTCCTGTTTCCTGCACCTCTAACCTCAGACTCTTCTTATTCTCTCTGTGTCATACTGTATATTCTCTCTGTGTCATACTGTATATTCTCTCTGTGTCATACTGTATATTCTCTCTGTGTCATACTGTATATTCTCTCTGTGTCATACTGTATATTCTCTGTGTCATACTGTATATTCTCTCTGTGTCATACTGTATATTCTCTCTGTGTCATACTGTTTATTCTCTGTGTCATACTGTTTATTCTCTGTGTCATACTGTTTATTCTCTCTGTGTCATACTGTATATTCTCTCTGTGTCATACTGTATATTCTCTCTGTGTCATACTGTATATTCTCTGTGTCATACTGTTTATTCTCTGTGTCATACTGTTTATTCTCTGTGTCTTACTGTTTATTCTCTGTGTCATACTGTTTATTCTCTCTGTGTCATACTGTATATTCTCTCTGTGTCATACTGTATATTCTCTCTGTGTCATACTGTATATTCTCTGTGTCATACTGTATATTCTCTCTGTGTCATACTGTTTATTCTCTGTGTCATACTGTATATTCTCTGTGTCATACTGTTTATTCTCTGTGTCTTACTGTTTATTCTCTGTGTCATACTGTTTATTCTCTCTGTGTCATACTGTATATTCTCTCTGTGTCATACTGTATATTCTCTCTGTGTCATACTGTATATTCTCTGTGTCATACTGTATATTCTCTCTGTGTCATACTGTTTATTCTCTGTGTCATACTGTTTATTCTCTGTGTCATACTGTTTATTCTCTGTGTCATACTGTTTATTCTCTCTGTGTCATACTGTATATTCTCTCTGTGTCATACTGTATATTCTCTCTGTGTCATACTGTATATTCTCTGAGTCATACTGTTTATTCTCTGTGTCATACTGTTTATTCTCTGTGTCTTACTGTTTATTCTCTGTGTCATACTGTTTATTCTCTCTGTGTCATACTGTATATTCTCTCTGTGTCATACTGTATATTCTCTCTGTGTCATACTGTATATTCTCTGTGTCATACTGTATATTCTCTGTGTCATACTGTTTATTCTCTGTGTCATACTGTTTATTCTCTGTGTCATACTGTTTATTCTCTCTGTGTCATACTGTATATTCTCTCTGTGTCATACTGTATATTCTCTCTGTGTCATACTGTATATTCTCTGTGTCATACTGTTTATTCTCTGTGTCATACTGTATATTCTCGCTGTGTCATACTGTATATTCTCTCTGTGTCATACTGTATATTCTCTCTGTGTCATACTGTATATTCTCTCTGTGTCATACTGTATATTCTCTGTGTCATACTGTATATTCTCTCTGTGTCATACTGTATATTCTCTCTGTGTCATACTGTTTATTCTCTCTGTGTCATACTGTATATTCTCTGTGTCATACTGTATATTCTCTGTGTCATACTGTTTATTCTCTGTGTCATACTGTATATTCTCTCTGTGTCATACTGTATATTCTCTCTGTGTCATACTGTATATTCTCTGTGTCATACTGTATATTCTCTCTGTGTCATACTGTATATTCTCTGTGTCATACTGTATATTCTCTCTGTGTCATACTGTATATTCTCTCTGTGTCATACTGTATATTCTCTGTGTCATACTGTATATTCTCTCTGTGTCATACTGTATATTCTCTCTGTGTCATACTGTATATTCTCTCTGTGTCACACATAAAAAGACCGTTTCATAACGACAAAGACAATAAACAAATTAAACATAATTAAACCTTTGTTTTGTTGACAATAGATTTAAATATTCTCAATGTGAAAATGAACAAATTTGACAGACTTTGGACTAAATTATACTTTTATTTTAGACTTTTTGTGCCTTAATTAATCTGGACGACTCACCTCATTTATTTTTTTTAAAATACATTTTGTCTCATTTGTTTTTGTTGTTTTACGTTTTTCATTTTTAAAAATAAAAAAATTCTGATTAAATTTGATAAATGTATTTGTAATTAAAATAATTTATTTTAGTGTGTTTTAGTGTGTGTTATTTTATTGTATCAATTAATTAATGAATAAAATAAAATAAATCAAATTAATCAAATTAATCAAATTTAATAAGAAAATGTTTTAAATGAAACGAGACTCAATGTATAATAGAAATATTTGTTTGATTACTCTGTATCATAAATTTACTCTTTACTCTTTCTACTTAAACAAACATAATTAACATTGAAAATAAGCAAGAAAAAACACTGATAATTACATAAGTGAAAAAAGGGAAAATTAGAGAATAGAAATTGCAAATTTTAAAATGTCCCTTTATCCAAATGTTTGTCCGTACAAACTCTACAACTCGATCCATTTCAAATCCAGCATTAATAATAATATAATAACCCGTTGTTCCTTTACCTCCTGATCCATCGTCGGAGCTGGACTTGTGCACGGGAAACCTTCAAAAACACAAAACAAAACTGTTTATTTCAACTCAAAACTCACTCAAAAGCGACTTCATCGTCCCCATCACCTGTTTTCCAAAGTCATTCGCTTCATGTCGCCCCCTTCACATATCCCACGCTCAAAAAACAATCGATTTCTCCAAACGTTTAATTAAAAAAACGCCCAAAACGATGACAAAACTGGTGGTTGTCGTTTTTGCCGAGAGAAGCGAGTGAAGCGTGATGCGGCGTTAACAATGAGCTCTTTAGCGTTTGGGCTTTGAACCAGAAACAACAGCAGAGTGTGCAAGTTCCACCTCCGACACGCTCTCTCTCACCTCTGCAGCGCCGCTCTCTGCGCTTTAGCACCAGCGTTTGTGGAAAGAACTGCAGGCGATATCGGTAAAGGCGATCGATATCGACAAAAACAAGTACGATATTTCAAAGCGCGTCAGGAATATGCCAAAATGAGTCTGTAAATGTCTCGTTTGAGGCTCGAGTATTGCAAAAAACATGAGAAAAACATAAAATGAACCAAAAAATTACGTTTCTGTGCATTTAATTCTTATTCCGCACTTTCTCAGATCATTTTTAATCGTTAAGTCAATTAAAAGCAGAACTAAGTAACATTTTGACCTTTTGATCTCTCAAACAAGGGTTTAAAGTGATATTTCTGACATTTTTTGGTTCACTTCATGGTTTGCTCATGTTTTTGCGATACTTTTTAATAAGTAACATTTTGGCCTTATCAAAAAGTGTCGCAAAAAAAATTTGCAAACAACAAAATTAACACAAAAAAAAGTCAGAAAATTCACTTTAAACCTTTGTTTGAAATTTTTCAGTGCATTTAATTTGTATTCCGCACTTTTACAGGTCATTTTTAATTAAGTCAGTTAAAAGAAGAACTAAGTAACATTTTGACCTTATTAAACGTCTTTTTAAGTCCCTGTGATGGTTAAATGTGTATTTTCGGGGCGTTTCACGTGTCCATTGTCGCCCCCTGCTGTTTCTGGGCGGAAAACCAAACAAACTCTCCTGAGAAACCCTGGCTCTCTTTTTATGTTTGACAATTTTACATAGTTTTCTTTGTGATTATGCTGTCTTATTATGTTAAAGAAAGAATAAAATGTAAAATGAATAAATAAATAAAGCTTTACACAGCAGTAGAGCTGTTTTGTTTAGCATTTACGATCATAAATGTGCAGAGTGAAATGGAGAACAGTTTCAGTGGTTGCGGTTGCGTTTGTAGGTGTTAAAAAGTGAAGGGGAAATACGAAGAGGAAACTCATAGTGAAAGCAGTTCCTCTCAGAATCAAACATCTGTTGAATTTACCTTTCTAAAACCTCCACAAACACGTTCTGAAATGTACGGGAATCTGGCGTAAGTTTAGAGTTCATATTTCAGTCTGAAGAATCCCACTGTCAGAACAGGAATCGCAATTTTATTTCATATTCTACTAAACATTTTGCCCGTTTGTCCCCAGTTTTGTCCCCCGTTTGTGTAAAGTTTATGATCCTACTTCCTGGTTGGACGTGAGCACAGATATGACACAGGTAGAGGTGGTTCCACACCTGTTACCATAGCAACCAGACTGTAAACAAGAGCCAAACTCCACATAAAAGATACAACAGTTCTGATCTGACACACAATAAGACCATAAAACACCTTTATTTAGTCCAACCATGGTTTAAACTGTCTGTGTCGCACACTGATGACATCACAGAGGGATTCAGCTCCACTTCCTGTCATTTTAAACTCACATTTTTTTAAATATCTCTTCACAAACTGCAATTTTAATGGAAGTAAAACTGTGATAATTGTTTACCACAGGTTCTACACCATTAAACTAAGTCATAATTAGAAAAACAGCAGAACCTTTAAATGACTTTCATTTTTAAAAAGTTTTTATGTCTAATGCAGATGTGTCCAAACTTCATCACCAAGGGCCACATGAACAGAGCAAAGGGCCAGAGTTTTGCCACAACACAAAGGCTTGGAACATTCATTTTAGGTCTTTAAAATGACCAAATGTTTGTTATTTAGGTTTTGGACTTATGTTATGACAAGCTGAATGATTCAAAAATACTTTGCTTTAAAATACTGTATTTTCCGGACTATAAGTCGTTTCATAGTGTTGGCCGGGGTGCGACTTGTACTTATATTTATACTTATATAATTATACTTATACTCCAGAGCGACTTATTTGTGATATTTTTTGTCATTTTCACACTGCATTTCATACTCCAGTGCAACTTATATATGTTTTTTTCTTCTCTATTATGCATTTTTTGGCTGGTGCGACTTATAGTCCGGAAAATACGGTAACTACTTTAGGTCATTTGGGCCAGTTTAGCGATCCCCATGCATGTTAAATGATTTGCATATTCACATTTGTATAAGTACAAAAGCTACTTCCGGTACGAACAGCAAAACAACACGATTCAGCAGCAACAATTGACAAAAAATACGTCAAAACCGGCAAAAAACACATTCAGAAAGCATTTAATAGTTATTATAAGTTAATTTGATCGTTTAGATGCATTTTCAGATGTAAAGGAAATGAAAATGCCACAGTTATGATGTAAAATGAAGTCGTTTGTCATGTTATATTCACTGTTCTACTAGAGGGCGCCCTTCTCGTGGCCGGATCGCCGCTCATCCAGGACATTATAAACGAGGCTCTGAATCAGACTTAAGTGGACCGAGACGTGCCTGAAGAGAAAGCCACGATGCGTCATTTTGGGTATTTGAAGAATCCGAGAGAGACGAAGGGACGAGGAAACGAGGGGAGGAAGGAAGGTCAGAGGAGACGAGGAAGTGGTCATGAATCCGAACAGGAAAGCCTTTGTGAAGGAAAAGTGGAGTCACGTTTGAGCGAGTCAGAAAACGTGACGCAGCCGGAGTCGTCACTGTCAGCTGAGACGAGGAAACGCAGCGGGTTTAAGGATAAAGACCTTTTAGTGACGAGAAAATATACTATTGTTATTAAATATATCATTATTATTAAAGCATTATTATAATTATAGTATTATTAAAGTCCATATGAAGGTTCTCCTGTTTTAAGTGGTATATTAGAACCTGTAGTAAACATTTATCACAGTTTCACATCCCTTAAAGCGCCCCCTACAGGTCGGACGACTCATTGAACTAAAATGCAGTTAAGATACCGTATTTTCCGGACTATAAGTCGCACCTTTTTTCATAGTTTTGGCCAGGGTGCGACTTATACTTATATTTATACTTATACTTATACTCCGGAGCGACTTATATGTGATATTATTTGTCATTTTCACACTTGCAACCGCATATCATACTCCAGTGCGACTTATGTATGTTTTTTTCTTCTCTATTATGAATTTTTTTGGCTGGTGCGACTTATACTCTGGAAAATACGGGTAGATATATTTTGATTTATAAAAGTTATTAAAATGTTATAATAGCACAGAATAGCACAATATATAGGTTTATGATTTCACTTCCTGTTTGTAATTGATGACATCACAGTAGGAAATTACCCAGCAACCACTGGGCTAAAACTCATCTAATGTCACTTTTTAATTTATTTGACGAATAAAACTATATGAGAGCAACTTTATTTTGTTGAATTCACGTTTAAAGAGTCAAAAAAGTTGTTTCTTTAGTGTAAATTCTGCATAAACTTTGACTGGAATGAGTGTCCCTGGTGTGATGTCACTTCCTGTCACTTTTATACAGATTTTTCAACGTTTTCTCCACAAATACCTGCTCGATCGGTGTAAAACTATCATTAATATGTACAACAGATACAAATACACCAAATAAAGTCAAAATTAGAACATCGTAAAAACCTGTCATGGCCCTTTAAGTTGTTAATTTCTCGTAACTTTGTCCACATGTTGGAAATATTAACGCATTCACTTTTACAGGTTTGTGATTCTAGTTCTAGAAGTTCCACAGCCAATGCTCCGTTTAATAAAAAAATTGTTGTTTGGGGCAAAAGTTTGACCTTTGACGGAACAAACGCGTCAATTGTGTGCGTTAAATGTCACAAATTAAAAGTCCGTCTTGTTTATAACAGCGTGAAGAGCCATTTAAATTTGTTTTCGAGGGGGAAAATGGGTGGAAAAGTGACCCAGTGCAGCTTTAGCCCGTACCTTCTGTCGAGCTCCGGTGTGGACGTGTTGCTGCTGAGGCCCAGAGATTCCTGCCAGTTAAAAACACAAAGATCGTCACAAAAACGTCAGAGAATTCAACAAAACAAACTGAAACATTCCTGGTGTGTGTGTGTGTGTGTGGGTGTGTGTTTGCGTGTTGTTTGTGTGCGTGCGTTGTGTATCTTGTGTGCGTGTGTGTGCGTTGTATGTGAGTGCAAACATTCCTAGTGTGTGTGTGTGTGTGTGTGTGTTTGCGCGTTTGTGTGTGTGTGTGTGTGTTTGCGTGTGTATGTGTGTATGTGTGTGTGTGTGTGTGTTTGTGTGTGTGTGTGTGTGTGTGTGTTGTATCGGAACTTCAGCCCGACACAAACTCGAGGACGTCCAGAGCCTCTCGAGTCGCGGTCACTGACTCTGAACAGGTTTGTGTGACGTCTGGAGATCGCGTCGTTTGTGCCAGAACTTGAAATAATAAATAACATAAAGATCGTTTCACATTTTAGTGACGTTCATGCTCGTTAATGTCCGTCGTCTCCGTTGAATAAGGAAAGAAAAGAAAAGAAAGAAAACAAATTACCGTATTTTCCGGACTATAAGTCACATCTTTTTTCATAGTTTTGGCCTGGGTGCGACTTATACTCCAGAGTGACTTATATGTGATATTATTCCTTATTTTCACACTGACGACCACAAGAGGGCGCTCTAGGCTCTAAGCGACGCAAAAGAAGAATCTGCACTTCTTCTTCCTCTGGAGTTTGTGGAGTTGTTTAGAAGTGACACAGAGGAAGAAGAATTCAGTGGATTTAGTGATTTGGGGTAAAACTGATGCTTTGCTAAACTTGTTAGCATGTTCTTTATGCTATAGTTATCTGAATAACTGTTCATATGTTACGCTAACATACCAGACACTTACCACAGTTCTGTCTGTGCCTCATGTAGCTGAAGGTGTTAGCGTTAGCATACGTCATGTAGCTGAAGGTGTTAGTGTTAGCATACGTCATGTAGCTGAAGGTGTTAGCGTTAGCATACGTCATGTGGCTGAAGGTGTTAGCGTTAGCATACGTCATGTAGCTGAAGGTGTTAGCGTTAGCATACGTCATGTAGCTGAAGGTGTTAGCGTTAGCATACGTCATGTAGCTGAAGGTGTTAGCGTTAGCATACGTCATGTAGCTGAAGGTGTTAGCGTTAGCATACGTCATGTAGCTGAAGGTGTTAGCGTTAGCATACGTCATGTAGCTGAAGGTGTTAGCCTTAGCATACGTCATGTAGCTGAAGGTGTTAGCGTTAGCATAAGTCATGTAGCTGAAGGTGTTAGCGTTAGCATACGTCATGTAGCTGAAGGTGTTAGCGTTAGCATACGTCATGTAGCTGAAGGTGTTAGCGTTAGCATATACGTCATATAGCTGAACGTGTTAGCGTTAGCATACGTCATGTAGCTGAAGGTGTTAGCGTTAGCATACGTCATGTAGCTGAAGGTGTTAGCGTTAGCATACGTCATGTAGCTGAAGGTGTTAGCGTTAGCATACGTCATGTAGCTGAAGGTGTTAGCCTTAGCATACGTCATGTAGCTGAAGGTGTTAGCGTTAGCATAAGTCATGTAACTGAAGGTGTTAGCGTTAGCATACGTCATGTAGCTGAAGGTGTTAGCGTTAGCATACGTCATGTAGCTGAAGGTGTTAGCGTTAGCATACGTCATGTAGCTGAAGGTGTTAGCGTTAGCATACGTCATGTAGCTGAAGGTGTTAGCGTTAGCATACGTCATGTAGCTGAAGGTGTTAGCGTTAGCATACGTCATGTAGCTGAAGGTGTTAGCATTAGCATACGTCATGTAGCAGAAGGTGTTAGCGTTAGCATACGTCATGTAGCTGAAGGTGTTAGCGTTAGCATACGTCATGTAGCTGAAGGTGTTAGCGTTAGCATACGTCATGTAGCTGAAGGTGTTAGCATTAGCATACGTCATGTAGCAGAAGGTGTTAGCGTTAGCATACGTCATGTAGCTGAAGGTGTTAGCGTTAGCATACGTCATGTAGCTGAAGGTGTTAGCGTTAGCATACGTACACCTATTCACCATGTTCTCTCATCTGTTATTACTTTAAACTGCATTTACAGATGAAATGTCTGTTCTTGGTCTTGGATTTTGTCAAACACATTTCCCCCCAAAAATGTGACTTATGGTCCGGAAAAACCGGAAATATAAATATTGTGTTTTTCTGTTCACTTTTGCAGCACTTTGGTCTTCTTTGCGTTGTTGAAATGTAAATAAAGTGCGTTTTAAAAGGACAGTACACGATATAACTCCATGGAGATGTTATTGCTTTGGTTGGAATATTCCACAGTGCAGCATTAAAACGCAACGGTGTGAGAAGTACTCAAACGTGGAAGAACAGATACGTGTGCAAAAATGTACTCTCAAGTCAAAGTATCACATGCTTAAACGTGAACGTGCTGGAACGTCACCGATGAACGCGATTTAACGTCACCGTGAACGTGCTGAAACGTCACATGAACAGAATGGCGAGCGGCTGTGGTGGGCGTTACCTGGATCTGAGAGCGCAGCTGCAGCGACGTGGACAGAGACTCCACTTTGCCCTGAAACACACCATCAGACAAGTTCAAGTTAAAGTACTGCAACGCGACACAAAGTACAGCTCAGGTGAGTTTCTGGTGAAACCAACAACACCTTTTATCAGGAGGTCTCTGTTGAAAAACTGCAACACATTTTTAGACAACATGAAATCTGTTTATTTTAAACCAGGAAACACTTTAAAAACTGGTTCATCCTAAGGACAAGATGCAACACAAAAACAGAACAATGCAGTTTATTCTGTCCAATGCAGTGAAGAAAAGTCGTAAAGAGCGCCACATAGTGAGACTAAACAGCCACTGCACAAGAGGCTTTATCAGCACGTCAGACACTGGAGTTCAGGAACACAGAGCGCCGTGCATCTGCATCTTAAAGACACAAACCACTCAATCACAGACAGTGAGGAGAAGATTCTGAGCAGGACAAAAGATGAAGAGAAAGAGTTAAAGAGGAAAACTGTGTTCAAAAAGAAAGACCATCATTAAATAGAAACGGGGGTTAAGATTTAACCTTCCTGTTGTTTATAATGGAAACTTGAATCCCTGGAGAGGTCGACGCCCAGAGAATTCGGATGCTAATCAGTTACACAAGGAGGAGAGAGAGTGAGCCAGGGACAATAGGAGGCTGATGGCCCATTAAAGGACTTATAGGAAACAAAGAGGTTTAGTTTCTACCCAGAGTAGGATAAATATCTGAGTTCCCGGTCTTGATTGGCAGATTGAGAATGACTCTTGGATGAGAGTCCAGATGATACAACATATATAGATATCATTTGGTGACATCAGGTACAATAAACACCTGCTTTTACACAGTTTCCCAGTTTAAATCATTACCGGGATCAATGTAATTCTGCTGTGGGGGTCCCGGGTCAGTGACGTAGTAGTAGTAGTAGTAGTAGTAGTAGTAGTAGTAGTAGTAGTAGTAGTAGTAGTAGTAGTTTGGGGGTCCTGGCCTCTACTGAACTGTTGAAATGACATGACACCGACACGAGAACCCCAAAGCAGTAAAACCCTTTTGTAAATGTAAAATATTCTAACAAAACGTGCAGTAAATAAGTGTCAATGGTCAGTTCCAGAGCTAAGAGTGTTTCTGATCATCATTGTGGCGTTGAAATAGATTATCCAGCTCTTCTTTTTGTTTATAAATCATGTTAGAAATGTGAGACTTGTAACATCATGACAGCGACAGAAGAAAAAGAAAACGTAGAGAAAAGGCGGTTCATCCACAGACGGAGCGGAGGCCATATTTAGCTGTGGTCAGGAACAAGGCGACGTCACAGTCTCGGGCCAAAACATGAACGAAACACCCACCGGACTTTACCTTTTCAAGTACACAATGTTTACTCACACGAATATAACTTTATGAGCAGTAAACGTCACAGTCGTAAAGCGCTTGTGTTTGTGTCTTTACAGTATTCGCTCGTTCGGTGCCTGCGGTAAATATTTATAGAAACGTTTCGGGAGAAAAGTGGAAAACTACGGTAAGAGTTCAACCGGTCGAGGTAAATACTATATTTACTTACAGCTCAGTAAATGCTGTTCAGAACTGTATTTTTCCCCCGATTGGAAACTTTAGGCTCGTCACATGCTCCGTCAGTTAAATCAGTTGGATCAGTTAAATCGGTTAGATCAGTTAAATCAGTTAGATCCCGCCGTCCTCACCATCTCCGTGTCCTGCAGCACTTTGCGTCTGCGCAGCTCTTCCATCCTCTCGCTCACGTCGCTCAGACACGTCCCGTAGTACTGCGAATACTCCTGCGCCAGGTCCTGCAGCGCGCCCAAAGAGCCATCCTGCACACGACACACACAACACACAATATACATGTGATTTATGAGCAAATATTCACACGGAAAACGAGGCTGCAGCGTCCGGTTGATCGTGTATTCATCGTCACAAAAGCAGATTCAACTCACATTTCACACGTAAATCCCAGAATGACTCAATAACACACGCCTTCTACATAATAATGAGCTGACTCATGACAGTTTTGGTGCCGCACTATTTCCCGTGGCCCATGTTCTCGACAAAAACTGTAAAAATGACACAGTAAACAACAACATCTCACAGTTTCTTGATGAATACGGACGAAAATTACGATATGAAAGAGCCGTTTTTCTCACTTTTGATGCCGTGTTTTACATTTTGCGTCATGTTTACTCGATCTGAAAATCAAATACGACATTTACTTTGTGGATGATAAATGGCCACAAAATACAGTTCATTTGAAAATAACTTAAATTAGAATAAAAAGTGTTAAACTTTTTTTTTGCCCTTTTTACAAAACTGCACAGGTGTGAAAAAAGAAAGAAATCAGAGTACTCCAATTATTTGATCAGACAACTCCAGAACCAGATAACACTCACTAGGCTTTTGGCGAGCCCCCCTCTCTGGCGAGCCCCCCTCTCTGGCGAGCCCCCCTCTTTGGCGAGCCCCCCCTGCCATCCCCTTATCTCTCCGTAAACAGACTTCACCGATCACCTTTTGTTTCTCCGTCGCAAACGAGAAGAATTGCTCGGAAGTGGCAGACAGGGAGCCCCCCGGGGCCCCCCGGAGCCGGGACAGGCCACGCTGCCGACAAGGCCCTCTCGGACGCGACCCCCCGACCCCGCGAGTGCATGCTGACGCACCGGGCCCCTGGAGAGGGCGCCGGAGCGGGAAGAGGGCGAGGGGGGCACGTTCGACCCGCTGTAAATCTCACGGAGTCGCGGCCCATGTTTCCCGTCTTTGTACAAACTAAACCGTGTCTTTTGTCGCGTGTTTTGTTGTTTATTCCAGACGGACCGGGTTAAGCCAAAGTGGGACAAGCAGATCTAAAATAGTCCTAGTTTAGTCCTGGTTTAGACCTGCTTTAGTCCTGCTTTAGAGATGCTTTAGAGCTGCTTTAGTCCTGGTTTAGACCTGCTTTAGTCCTGGTTTAGTCCTGGTTTAGTCCAGCTTTAGTCCTGCTTTAGTCCAGCTTTAGTCCTGCTTTAGTCCAGCTTTAGTCCTGGTTTAGACCTGCTTTAGTCCTGCTTTAGTCCTGCTTTAGTCCAGCTTTAGACCTGCTTTAGTCCTGCTTTAGTCCTGCTTTAGAGATGCTTTAGAGCTGCTTTAGTCCTGGTTTAGACCTGCTTTAGAGCTGCTTTAGACCTGCTTTAGTCCAGCTTTAGTCCTGGTTTAGACCTGCTTTAGTCCTGCTTTAGTCCAGCTTTAGTCCTGCTTTAGTCCAGCTTTAGTCCAGCTTTAGTCCACATTTTGTCCCTCAAACAAGTGTCTAGTTTCGACATTACATTTAAATTGTGACACTTGTGACGCTCTCAATGGGGACCACCACAGCACCGGCCCGGGCCCCGTCCCCTCCAGCCCCACATTGTCCCCTCCAGCCCCACGTCGTCCCCTCCAGCCCCACGTTGTCCCCTCCAGCCCCACATTGTCCCCCCTCGTCTCTCCCTGTGGCTAATGTCCCTCACGCTCTCTCCGTCCGTCCCGCGTCCTCTCCGTGACGACGAGCCTCCGTCAGTGCCGTCTCTGTCTCCGGAACAGGCTCTTCATTGAGACCACCGCGGGCCCCTCGGAGCCTCAGATCTGCTGCTTCTCACACACACAGCACACTGACCCGAACAAACCCGAGCAAACCCGAGCGCCCGCCGGCGTCTCGGGGCCGCGGCCTCCGGAGCAGCACAATTGGAGCATTGTGAGCTCCCGTATGACGAGCTGCGTGCGCTGGAGCCGCTTTGGACACGCTTTGGACACGCCTGGGACACGCCTGGGACACGCCGAGGACACTGTGGACGCGGGGGCCCGGATGTAAACGAGCAGCAGAGATAAAGAGCGAGAGGAGCAGACATTCAGACAGTGAGACGTGTCTGAGGACGAGCGGTGACAGTGGGAGACTTGTGTTTGGTAAATGAGGGACGATCACGACCCAACGCCTTTGTCTTCAATAAAAACTAGTCTTTTTTTAATTTATTCACGTGTTTCTGGGGGTCAAATGTCCCCTGCCAAAATAGAGGTTAAAAACATACTTTCTTTATGGCGATGGATAGGTTTTATGTCAAACTGTGGAATATTAACGCTAAAGGAACAACGTTTCCGTGGGAACAAGCGGGACAAGACTGCTCCAGGCCAAGTACGAATCAGGTTTGTGGAGATGCAAGCCCGCTCACCATAAGGACGCTTGTGTTGTACAGTTTGAGTGTAACAAAAACAATAAAAATGAGAAAAAAACAAAAAAAACTTGCTTTTATTTTTATGGGTTTTGGGCTAAAATGCACATATTGTGACTTTCAATCTAAATGTCAACTTTTATTTGGTTGATGATGTGTTTAAAAATAACAGAAATAATCGTTTGACAAGTCGAATTAAATACTAATCACATTATCCTCAATGATCAATACACTTAATAATCCCTCTGTCTTTGTTATGTAAAGGTCATTTTGTCTGTGTTTTACAGTCTGTTTTTGCCATTTTATGTTGTAGTAGAACAACAACAACAACAAAAACAACAACAACAAATCAACAACAGAAAAGGGGGAAAATACCACAAAAACACACACAGCTGGATCTTCTCAAACCTTCAATTTTCTCCTCTCACGGCTCGACACAAATGTTCCTTTGTTTTTACTTCAAAGACTTAACACCAGGAGACAACCAGGAGACAACCAGGAGACAACCAGGAGACCACCAGGAGACCACCAGGAGACAACCAGGAGACCACCAGGAGACCACCAGGAGACAACCAGGAGACCACCAGGAGACCACCAGGAGACCACCAGGAGACAACCAGGAGACCACCAGGAGACCACCAGGAGACCACCAGGAGACCACCAGGAGACCACCAGGAGACCACCAGGAGACCACCAGGAGACAACCAGGAGACCACCAGGAGACCACCAGGAGACAACCAGGAGACCACCAGGAGACCACCAGGAGACCACCAGGAGACCACCAGGAGACAACCAGGAGACCACCAGGAGACCACCAGGAGACAACCAGGAGACCACCAGGAGACCACCAGGAGACAACCAGGAGACAACCAGGAGACCACCAGGAGACCACCAGGAGACGACCAGGAGACCACCAGGAGACCACCAGGAGACCACCAGGAGACAACCAGGAGACAACCAGGAGACCACCAGGAGACAACCAGGAGACCACCAGGAGACAACCAGGAGACAACCAGGAGACCACCAGGAGACGACCAGGAGACGACCAGGAGACAACCAGGAGAACACCAGGAGACCACCAGGAGACCACCAGGAGACAACCAGGAGACCACCAGGAGACGACCAGGAGACGACCAGGAGACGACCAGGAGACGACCAGGAGACGACCAGGAGACAACCAGGAGACAACCAGGAGACCACCAGGAGAACACCAGGAGACAACCAGGAGACAACCAGGAGACAACCAGGAGACCACCAGGAGAACACCAGGAGACAACCAGGAGACAACCAGGAGACAACCAGGAGACAACCAGGAGACAACCAGGAGACCACCAGGAGACAACCAGGAGACCACCAGGAGACAACCAGGAGACCACCAGGAGACCACCAGGAGACCACCAGGAGACAACCAGGAGACCACCAGGAGACAACCAGGAGACCACCAGGAGACAACCAGGAGACCACCAGGAGACAACCAGGAGACCACCAGGAGACCACCAGGAGACAACCAGGAGACCACCAGGAGACAACCAGGAGACCACCAGGAGACCACCAGGAGACCACCAGGAGAACACCAGGAGACAACCAGGAGACCACCAGGAGACAACCAGGAGACAACCAGGAGACAACCAGGAGACCACCAGGAGACCACCAGGAGACAACCAGGAGACCACCAGGAGACCACCAGGAGACCACCAGGAGACCACCAGGAGACAACCAGGAGACCACCAGGAGACCACCAGGAGACAACCAGGAGACCACCAGGAGACCACCAGGAGACAACCAGGAGACCACCAGGAGACCACCAGGAGACAACCAGGAGACCACCAGGAGACCACCAGGAGACCACCAGGAGACAACCAGGAGACCACCAGGAGACCACCAGGAGACAACCAGGAGACAACCAGGAGACCACCAGGAGACCACCAGGAGACGACCAGGAGACCACCAGGAGACCACCAGGAGACCACCAGGAGACAACCAGGAGACAACCAGGAGACAACCAGGAGACCACCAGGAGACGACCAGGAGACGACCAGGAGACAACCAGGAGAACACCAGGAGACCACCAGGAGACCACCAGGAGACAACCAGGAGACAACCAGGAGAACACCAGGAGACCACCAGGAGACCACCAGGAGACAACCAGGAGACCACCAGGAGACGACCAGGAGACGACCAGGAGACGACCAGGAGACGACCAGGAGACGACCAGGAGACCACCAGGAGAACACCAGGAGACAACCAGGAGACAACCAGGAGACAACCAGGAGACCACCAGGAGAACACCAGGAGACAACCAGGAGACAACCAGGAGACAACCAGGAGACAACCAGGAGACCACCAGGAGACAACCAGGAGACAACCAGGAGACCACCAGGAGACCACCAGGAGACAACCAGGAGACCACCAGGAGACCACCAGGAGACAACCAGGAGACCACCAGGAGACCACCAGGAGACCACCAGGAGAACACCAGGAGACCACCAGGAGACCACCAGGAGACCACCAGGAGACAACCAGGAGACCACCAGGAGACCACCAGGAGACCACCAGGAGACAACCAGGAGACCACCAGGAGACCACCAGGAGACCACCAGGAGACAACCAGGAGACCACCAGGAGACCACCAGGAGACCACCAGGAGACAACCAGGAGACCACCAGGAGACCACCAGGAGACCACCAGGAGACAACCAGGAGACCACCAGGAGACCACCAGGAGACCACCAGGAGACAACCAGGAGACCACCAGGAGACCACCAGGAGACAACCAGGAGACCACCAGGAGACCAACAGGAGACCACCAGGAGACCACCAGGAGACAACCAGGAGACCACCAGGAGACCACCAGGAGACAACCAGGAGACCACCAGGAGACCACCAGGAGACAACCAGGAGACCACCAGGAGACCACCAGGAGACCACCAGGAGACAACCAGGAGACCACCAGGAGACCACCAGGAGACCACCAGGAGACAACCAGGAGACCACCAGGAGACCACCAGGAGACCACCAGGAGACAACCAGGAGACCACCAGGAGACCACCAGGAGACAACCAGGAGACCACCAGGAGACCACCAGGAGACCACCAGGAGACAACCAGGAGACCACCAGGAGACCACCAGGAGACAACCAGGAGACAACCAGGAGACAACCAGGAGACCACCAGGAGACCACCAGGAGACGACCAGGAGACCACCAGGAGACCACCAGGAGACCACCAGGAGACAACCAGGAGACAACCAGGAGACAACCAGGAGACCACCAGGAGACAACCAGGAGACCACCAGGAGACAACCAGGAGACAACCAGGAGACCACCAGGAGACAACCAGGAGACGACCAGGAGACAACCAGGAGAACACCAGGAGACCACCAGGAGACCACCAGGAGACAACCAGGAGACCACCAGGAGACCACCAAGAGACCACCAGGAGACAACCAGGAGACCACCAGGAGACAACCAGGAGACCACCAGGAGACAACCAGGAGACCACCAGGAGACCACCAGGAGACCACCAGGAGACAACCAGGAGACCACCAGGAGACCACCAGGAGACAACCAGGAGACCACCAGGAGACAACCAGGAGACAACCAGGAGACCACCAGGAGACAACCAGGAGACCACCAGGAGACAACCAGGAGACCACCAGGAGACCACCAGGAGACCACCAGGAGACAACCAGGAGACCACCAGGAGACAACCAGGAGACCACCAGGAGACAACCAGGAGACCACCAGGAGACCACCAGGAGACCACCAGGAGACAACCAGGAGACAACCAGGAGACAACCAGGAGACAACCAGGAGACAACCAGGAGAACACCAGGAGACCACCAGGAGA
>NW_027315836.1:111225-123725 GCF_026437365.1 Eucyclogobius newberryi
CCTACTGTGATGTCATCAATTACAAACAGGAAGTGAAATTATAAACCTAAATAATGTGCCATTCAGGGATAACATTTTTAGCATTTTTAGCTAAATTCAAAGTGTAATTATCTGTATTTTAGTTCAATGCATCGCTGACCTGCAGGGGGCGCTTTAACGAGGACAGGACAAGAGAGAGAAGGTGAAGAAGCCACAATATTTCTGCTGGTGTTTTATTGAAATTGTACTTCTTGGAGTAACTTTATGACACTGTACTTTTACTCAAGTACAGTTTCTCTTCTCACTGAGAGTAAATCAAAAGCGACAAAAGTTTCATGTCGACAATATTTGATGATATATGAAATAATATTTGTTTAGATCCTTTAAAAAATCCACATTTTGTCCTTCACGTGACATAAACCTCAAATACATTGATGCTACGTCCAGAACGTTCCTCTTAAAGTCACGGTTCTCCAGAAAACAAGCGAAAAGAACGAGATCATCTTTACATCATAAATAATAATGAAAATAATAGTGATAATAATGATAATAATAATGATATAATGATGATAATAATGATAATAATAGTAATAATAATGATAATGATAATAATAATGATAATAATAGTGATAATAATGATAATGATAATAATAATGATAATAATGTGATAATAATGATAATAATGATGATAATAATGATGATAATAATGATAATAATAGTAATAATAATGATAATGATAATAATAATGATAATAATAGTGATAATAATGATAATGATAATAATAATGATAATAATAGTGATAATAATGATAATAATAATGATATAATGATGATAATAATGATAATAATAGTGATAATAATGATAATAATAGTGATAATAATAGTGATAATAATGATAATAATAATTATATAATGATGGTAATAATGATATAATGATAATAATAATGATAATAATAGTGATAATAATGATATAAAGATGATAATAATGATAATAATAGTGATAATAATGATAATAATAGTGATAATAATAGTGATAATAATGATAATGATATAATGATGGTAATAATGATATAATGATAATAATAATGATAATAATAGTATAATTTGAATGAGAGTAAATTAGGACTAAACAGGGACAAATCAAATGAATTATGAAACACGTCTTACGATAAAGCATAAGCTCTATTGGCAAAAGGAATAAATCAGGACCAAGAAATGAGACGAGTTTATTTACCAAGTCCACATGCTCAGGGCGCCCTCTGGTGGTGAAAAGTGTCATCACAGTGAAATGACACAGAACCCAGAGACATAAAGCCCCAATAACGCCCCAATAACGCCCCAAGATCGCCCCAATAAAACCCCAAAAGCCCAGATTCTGCAGTGTCTGACCAACGGCTGCGTCCCAGTTCTGTCCCTTCACCTCCTTCACCTCACCTCCTTCACCTCATCTCATCTCCTTCATCTCACCTCCTTCACCACACCTCCTTCACCATACCTCCTTCTCCATACCTCCTTCACTCACCTTCTTCACCACACCTCTTTCACCATACCTCCTTCACTCACCTCCTTCACTCACCTCCTTCACCTCACCTCCTTCACCTCACCTCCTTCATCTCACCTCCTTCACTCACCTCCTTCACCTCACCTCCTTCATCTCACCTCCTTCACCTCACCTCCTTCATCTCACCTCCTTCACCTCACCTCCTTCATCTCACCTCCTTCACCTCACCTCCTTCACCTCACCTCCTTCATCTAACCTCCTTCATCTCACCTCCTTCATCACACCTCCTTCACCTCACCTCCTTCACCTCACCTCCTTCATCTCACCTCCTTCACCTCACCTCCTTCACTTCACCTCCTTCACCTCACCTCATCTCACCTCCTTCACCTCATCTCACCTCCTTCACCTCACCTCCTTCACTTACCTCCTTCACCTCACCTCAATCATCTCACCTCCTTCACCTCACCTCCTTCACCTCACCTCCTTCACTTCACCTCCTTCACCTCACCTCCTTCACTTCACCTCCTTCACCTCACCTCCTTCACTTCACCTCCTTCACCTCACCTCCTTCACTACACCTCCTTCACCACACCTTCTTCACCTCACCTCCTTCAACTCACCTCCTTCACCCCACCTTCTTCACTTCACTCACCTCCTTCTCTTCACCTCCTTCACCTCACCTCACCTCCCTCCACTCACCTCTTTCACCTCACCTCACCTCACCTCCTTCCACTCACCTTCTTCACTTCACTCACCTCCTTCTCTTCACCTCCTTCACCTCACCTCACCTCCTTCCACTCACCTTCTTCACTTCACTCACCTCCTTCCACTCACCTCCTTCACCTCACCTCACCTCACCTCCTTCACTCACCTCCTTCACCCCACTTCCTTCACCACACCTTCTTCACTTCATCTCACCTCCTTCACTCACCTCCTTCACCCCACCTCCTTCACCACACCTTCTTCACTTCATCTCACCTCCTTCACTCACCTCCTTCACCCCACCTCCTTCACCACACCTTCTTCACTTCATCTCACCTCCTTCACCTCACCTCCTTCACTCACCTCCTTCACCCCACTTCCTTCACCACACCTCCTTCACTTCACCTCCTTCACTTCACCTCCTTCACCTCAACTTGTTGTCGATTTGGTGAAGAATAAAAGTAATATACAAAAAAATAATGTGTTGGAATAGAATAGACTTAAAAATAAAATATATAATGTTTATGCTTTGTATCAGTCTCTATGGCAACGGTACATTCTCCTGCTTTCAATTAGCCAAATTAAAAATAAGATTATTATTATCATCATCATTATTTATTATTATGCTTTATTTTATTATTATTAATATTATTAATGTTATTTATTTAATTATTTTCAGGTCAATTGTAAACAAACTGGCTCTGACCAGCAGGGGGCAGCACATGTCCACTCTCACTCCACTGGTCAGACAAACTGGAGAGAAAAAAGGTCAATAGATACAATAAAGGCTTAATATAAAATGTACACGACCAAAATAAAGCCTAATAATACTTTACAAATGCTATTTTGTTTTAACATAATAGTCAAGAAAATGAGCCTTTTACATGATTTAACAATAGATTTTAACTGTAAATTTTAGGCCATTTTTAGATTTATTCTCATGTTTTTAAACAGTATTTTATCCAAAAGTAGTGTAATTGTTTGTGGGGTATTTAGACTTCAACCAGAGCAGATTGTTGTATTAATCTAGAATTGTGTTTTGTTTATATCGTCTGACAGTTGAGTCACTTAAGAACGATGAATAAATCTTATTTTAGACGTGAAACTAGAACTTCTTCTTCTTCTTCTTCTTCTTCTTCTTCTTCTTCTTCTTCTTCTCCTTCTTCTCCTTCTTCTTCTTCTTCTTCTTCTTCTTCTTCTTCTTCTTCTTCTTCTTCTTCTTCTTCTTCTGGATCTTATAAATACACATTCAAGTGACTCTGAGATGAGCTGATGAAGAACCTCCAGCAGATACAAGTACATGAAGTACCTGAAGTAAATGAAGTACATGAAGTACTGCAGGTACTTGTACTTCACGGTGACTTTGAGAGGAGGATTTCCTGGAGGATGAACATCTGTTGTTGATGTAAAGACTGGTCTGAGTCATGTGACCTGCTTTAGTGCATTAAACACAGGATTAAACACTGTCCCCCCCATGTCTGCATAATCTGACCAGAGCCCACCACACACCATCAGCAGGAGGCCCACCACACACCATCAGCAGGAGGCCCACCACACACCATCAGCAGGAGGCCCACCACACACCATCAGCAGGAGGCCCACCACACACCATCAGCAGGAGGCCCACCACACACCATCAGCAGCAGGCCCACCACACACCATCAGCAGGAGGCCCACCACACACCATCAGCAGGAGGCCCACCACACACCATCAGCAGGAGGCCCACCACACACCATCAGCAGGAGGCCCACCACACACCATCAGCAGGAGGCCCACCACACACCATCAGCAGGAGGCCCACCACACACCATCAGCAGGAGGCCCACCACACACCATCAGCAGGAGGCCCACCACACACCATCAGCAGGAGGCCCACCACAGACCATCAGCAGGAGGCCCACCACACACCATCAGCAGGAGGCCCACCACACACCATCAGCAGGAGGCCCACCACACACCATCAGCAGGAGGCCCACCACACACCATCAGCAGGAGGCCCACCACACACCATCAGCAGGAGGCCCACCACACACCATCAGCAGGAGGCCCACCACACACCATCAGCAGGAGGCCCACCACACACCATCAGCAGGAGGCCCACCACACACCATCAGCAGCAGGCCCACCACACACCATCAGCAGGAGGCCCACCACACACCATCAGCAGGAGGCCCACCACACACCATCAGCAGGAGGCCCACCACACACCATCAGCAGGAGGCCCACCACACACCATCAGCAGGAGGCCCACCACACACCATCAGCAGGAGGCCCACCACACACCATCAGCAGGAGGCCCACCACACACCATCAGCAGGAGGCCCACCACACACCATCAGCAGGAGGCCCACCACAGACCATCAGCAGGAGGCCCACCACACACCATCAGCAGGAGGCCCACCACACACCATCAGCAGGAGGCCCACCACAGACCATCAGCAGGAGGCCCACCACACACCATCAGCAGGAGGCCCACCACACACCATCAGCAGGAGGCCCACCACACACCATCAGCAGGAGGCCCACCACACACCATCAGCAGGAGGCCCACCACACACCATCAGCAGGAGGCCCACCACAGACCATCAGCAGGAGGCCCACCACACACCATCAGCAGGAGGCCCACCACACACCATCAGCAGGAGGCCCACCACACACCATCAGCAGGAGGCCCACCACAGACCATCAGCAGGAGGCCCACCACACACCATCAGCAGGAGGCCCACCACACACCATCAGCAGGAGGCCCACCACACACCATCAGCAGGAGGCCCACCACACACCATCAGCAGGAGGCCCACCACAGACCATCAGCAGGAGGCCCACCACACACCATCAGCAGGAGGCCCACCACACACCATCAGCAGGAGGCCCACCACACACCATCAGCAGGAGGCCCACCACAGACCATCAGCAGGAGGCCCACCACACACCATCAGCAGGAGGCCCACCACACACCATCAGCAGGAGGCCCACCACACACCATCAGCAGGAGGCCCACCACACACCATCAGCAGGAGGCCCACCACACACCATCAGCAGGAGGCCCACCACACACCATCAGCAGGAGGCCCACCACACACCATCAGCAGGAGGCCCACCACAGACCATCAGCAGGAGGCCCACCACACACCATCAGCAGGAGGCCCACCACACACCATCAGCAGGAGGCCCACCACACACCATCAGCAGGAGGCCCACCACACACCATCAGCAGGAGGCCCACCACACACCATCAGCAGGAGGCCCACCACAGACCATCAGCAGGAGGCCCACCACACACCATCAGCAGGAGGCCCACCACACACCATCAGCAGGAGGCCCACCACACACCATCAGCAGGAGGCCCACCACACACCATCAGCAGGAGGCCCACCACACACCAGGGTCGAGCATAGAAGAATAATATGAATGATATCTTCAATCTAATTTCCTCTTCTCTGCACTTCTAACACGTCTAATGGACAATTCCACACCAGAACCTCGACCTTTGACCTCCATTTCGAGCGCTCGCATCACACGTTCTCTCCGTGAAGTGTCGAGCTCCGGTGGGCCCCTGTTCCCCTCCTCAGGGGCCGCACAGCTCCTCGATTCTCTCTCCCTCGCTCTCCTTTTCCCCCTTCATCTCCCCACCTCCCTTTCCTCTTGAGTTCTGTCACTTTTTCTCCTTCTCTCCTCTCTTCATTTCTCTCTTTTATCTCCCCATTTCCCTGTCTTGCTCTATCATCTCCTCCTTACCCTCTTTCTCTCCATTATTTTACTTTCCCTCCTCTCAATTTCTCTCTTTTCCCCTTCTCTCCCCTCCATCCCTCATTCTCCATTTCTTTCTTTCCCTCATTTTCTCCTCATTTTGTCTCTCCTCTATATTCCTCTCTTTATCTCTCGGCCCCTCTCGGCCCCTCTCGGCCCCTCTCGGCCCTCCTTTGGCCCCTCTCGGCCCCTCTCGGCCCCTCTCGGCCCCCCTCGGCCCCCCTTTGGCCCCTCTCGGCCCCTCTCGGCCCCTCTCGGCCCCTCTCGGCCCCCCTCGGCCCCCCTTTGGCCCCTCTCGGCCCCTCTCGGCCCCTCTCGGCCCCCCTCGGCCCCCTTTGGCCCCTCTTGGCCCCTGCTCTTCACACGCCGGCCTCAGACATTAGTCGTTTGTGACGTTTTAATTGGATGTTAAAGTGCAAAGAGTCTGATGAACCTGCGGCTCCTTCATGACACTGACATTTAAATTCATCTACATCGTGTCCAGAAACATGAACGCGCCTCAGAACGCGCCACAGAAACATAAAAGCGCCTCAGAAACATGAACGCGCCTCAGAACGCGCCTCAGAAACATGAACGCGCCTCAGAACGCGCCTCAGAAACATGAACGCGCCTCAGAAACATGAACGCGCCTCAGAAACATGAACGCGCCTCAGAAACGTGAACGCGCCTCAGAAACATGAACGCGCCTCAGAAACGTGAACGCGCCTCAGAAACATGAACGCGCCTCAGAACGTGCCTCAGAAACATGAACGCGCCTCAGAACGTGCCTCAGAAACATGAACGCGCCTCAGAAACGTGAACGCGCCTCAGAAACATGAACGCGCCTCAGAAACATGAACGCGCCTCAGAAACGTGAACGCGCCTCAGAAACGTGAACGCGCCTCAGAAACGTGAACGCGCCTCAGAAACGTGAACGCGCCTCAGAAACGTGAACGCGCCTCAGAAACATGAACGCGCCTCAGAACGTGCCTCAGAAACATGAACGCGCCTCAGAAACGTGAACGCGCCTCAGAACGCGCCTCAGAAACATGAACGCGCCTCAGAACGCGCCTCAGAAACATGAACGCGCCTCAGAAACATGAACGCGCCTCAGAAACATGAACGCGCCTCAGAAACGTGAACGCGCCTCAGAAACATGAACGCGCCTCAGAAACGTGAACGCGCCTCAGAAACATGAACGCGCCTCAGAACGTGCCTCAGAAACATGAACGCGCCTCAGAACGTGCCTCAGAAACATGAACGCGCCTCAGAAACGTGAACGCGCCTCAGAAACATGAACGCGCCTCAGAAACATGAACGCGCCTCAGAAACATGAACGCGCCTCAGAAACGTGAACGCGCCTCAGAAACGTGAACGCGCCTCAGAAACGTGAACGCGCCTCAGAAACGTGAACGCGCCTCAGAAACGTGAACGCGCCTCAGAAACATAAACGCGCCTCAGAACGTGCCTCAGAAACATGAACGCGCCTCAGAAACGTGAACGCGCCTCAGAAACATGAACGCGCCTCAGAAACGTGAACGCGCCTCAGAAACATGAACGCGCCTCAGAAACATGAACGCGCCTCAGAACGCGCCTCAGAAACATGAACGCGCCTCAGAAACGTGAACGCGCCTCTGAACGCGCCTCAGAAACGTGAACGCGCCTCAGAACGCGCCTCAGAAACATGAACGCGCCTCAGAAACGTGAACGCGCCTCAGAAACATGAACGCGCCTCAGAAACATGAACGCGCCTCAGAAACATGAACGCGCCTCAGAAACGTGAGCGCGCCTCAGAACGCGCCTCAGAAACGTGAACGCGCCTCTGAACGCGCCTCAGAAACATGAACGCGCCTCAGAAACATGAACGCGCCTCAGAAACGTGAACGCGCCTCAGAACGCGCCTCAGAAACGTGAACGCACCTCTGAA
Source organism: Eucyclogobius newberryi (assembly GCF_026437365.1). Taxonomy (NCBI): domain Eukaryota; kingdom Metazoa; phylum Chordata; class Actinopteri; order Gobiiformes; family Gobiidae; genus Eucyclogobius; species Eucyclogobius newberryi. The sequence continues at coordinate 119,064 of NW_027315836.1, forward strand.
CGCGCCTCAGAAACATGAACGCGCCTCAGAAACGTGAACGCGCCTCAGAAACATGAACGCGCCTCAGAAACGTGAACGCGCCTCTGAACGCGCCTCAGAAACATGAACGCGCCTCAGAAACGTGAACGCGCCTCAGAAACATGAACGCGCCTCAGAAACATGAACGCGACTCAGAAACATGAACGCGCCTCAGAACGCGCCTCAGAAACATGAACGCGCCTCAGAAACGTGAACGCGCCTCTGAACGCGCCTCAGAAACGTGAACGCGCCTCAGAACGCGCCTCAGAAACATGAACGCGCCTCAGAAACGTGAACGCGCCTCAGAAACGTGAACGCGCCTCAGAAACGTGCCTCAGAAACGTGAACGCGCCTCAGAAACGTGAACGCGCCTCAGAAACATGAACGCGCCTCAGAAACATGAACGCGCCTCAGAAACGTGAACGCGCCTCAGAAACATGAACGCGCCTCAGAAACATGAACGCGCCTCAGAAACATGAACGCGCCTCAGAAACGTGAGCGAGCCTCAGAACGCGGCTCAGAAACATGAACGCGCCTCAGAAACGTGAACGCGCCTCAGAAACATGAACGCGCCTCAGAACGCGCCTCAGAAACATGAACGCGCCTCAGAAACGTGAACGCGCCTCTGAACGCGCCTCAGAAACATGAACGCGCCTCAGAAATGTGAACGCGCCTCTGAACGCGCCTCAGAAACGTGAACGCGCCTCAGAACGCGCCTCAGAAACGTGAACGCGCCTCTGAACGCGCCTCAGAAACATGAACGCGCCTCAGAAACGTGAATGCGCCTCAGAAACATGAACGCGCCTCAGAAACGTGAACGCGCCTCAGAAACATGAACGCGCCTCAGAAACATGAACGCGCCTCAGAACGCGCCTCAGAAACATGAACGCGCCTCAGAAACGTGAACGCGCCTCTGAACGCGCCTCAGAAACGTGAACGCGCCTCAGAACGCGCCTCAGAAACATGAACGCGCCTCAGAAACGTGAACGCGCCTCAGAAACATGAACGCGCCTCAGAAACGTGAACGCGCCTCTGAACGCGCCTCAGAAACATGAACGCGCCTCAGAAACATGAACGCGCCTCAGAAACGTGAGCGCGCCTCAGAACGCGCCTCAGAAACGTGAACGCGCCTCTGAACGCGCCTCAGAAACATGAACGCGCCTCAGAAACGTGAACGCGCCTCAGAAACATGAACGCGCCTCAGAAACGTGAACGCGCCTCTGAACGCGCCTCAGAAACGTGAACGCGCCTCAGAACGCGCCTCAGAAACGTGAACGCGCCTCTGAACGCGCCTCAGAAACATGAACGCGCCTCAGAAACATGAATGCGCCTCAGAAACGTGAACGCGCCTCTGAACGCGCCTCAGAAACATGAACGCGCCTCAGAAACGTGAACGCGCCTCAGAAACATGAACGCGCCTCAGAAACATGAACGCGCCTCAGAAACATGAACGCGCCTCAGAACGCGCCTCAGAAACATGAACGCGCCTCAGAAACGTGAACGCGCCTCTGAACGCGCCTCAGAAACGTGAACGCGCCTCAGAACGCGCCTCAGAAACGTGAACGCGCCTCTGAACGCGCCTCAGAAACGTGAACGCGCCTCAGAACGCGCCTCAGAAACATGAACGCGCCTCAGAAACGTGAACGCGCCTCAGAAACATGAACGCGCCTCAGAAACGTGAACGCGCCTCTGAACGCGCCTCAGAAACATAAACGCGCCTCAGAAACGTGAACGCGCCTCAGAAACATGAACGCGCCTCAGAAACATGAACTCGCCTCAGAAACATGAACGCGCCTCAGAACGCGCCTCAGAAACGTGAACGCGCCTCAGAACGCGCCTCAGAAACATGAACGCGCCTCAGAAACGTGAACGCGCCTCAGAAACGTGAACGCGCCTCAGAAACATGAACGCCCCTCAGAAACGTGAGCGCGCCTCAGAACGCGCCTCAGAAACGTGAACGCGCCTCTGAACGCGCCTCAGAAACATGAACGCGCCTCAGAAACATGAACGCGCCTCAGAAACATGAACGCGCCTCAGAAACGTGAACGCGCCTCTGAACGCGCCTCAGAAACGTGAACGCGCCTCAGAACGCGCCTCAGAAACGTGAACGCGCCTCTGAACGCGCCTCAGAAACATGAACGCGCCTCAGAAACATGAACGCGCCTCAGAACGCGCCTCAGAAACATGAACGCGCCTCAGAAACGTGAACGCGCCTCTGAACGCGCCTCAGAAACGTGAACGCGCCTCAGAACGCGCCTCAGAAACATGAACGCGCCTCAGAAACGTGAACGCGCCTCAGAAACATGAACGCGCCTCAGAAACGTGAACGCGCCTCTGAACGCGCCTCAGAAACATGAACGCGCCTCAGAAACGTGAACGCGCCTCAGAAACATGAACGCGCCTCAGAAACATGAACGCGCCTCAGAAACATGAACGCGCCTCAGAAACATGAACGCGCCTCAGAACGCGCCTCAGAAACATGAACGCGCCTCAGAAACGTGAACGCGCCTCTGAACGCGCCTCAGAAACGTGAACGCGCCTCAGAACGCGCCTCAGAAACATGAACGCGCCTCAGAAACGTGAGCGCGCCTCAGAACGCGCCTCAGAAACGTGAACGCGCCTCTGAACGCGCCTCAGAAACATGAACGCGCCTCAGAAACATGAACGCGCCTCAGAAACATGAACGCGCCTCAGAAACGTGAACGCGCCTCAGAACGCGCCTCAGAAACGTGAACGCGCCTCTGAACGCGCCTCAGAAACATGAACGCGCCTCAGAAACATGAACGCGCCTCAGAAACATGAACGCGCCTCAGAAACGTGAACGCGCCTCTGAACGCGCCTCAGAAACGTGAACGCGCCTCAGAACGCGCCTCAGAAACGTGAACGCGCCTCTGAACGCGCCTCAGAAACATGAACGCGCCTCAGAAACGTGAACGCGCCTCAGAAACATGAACGCGCCTCAGAAACATGAACGCGCCTCAGAACGCGCCTCAGAAACATGAACGCGCCTCAGAAACGTGAACGCGCGTCTGAACGCGCCTCAGAAACGTGAACGCGCCTCAGAAACATGAACGCGCCTCAGAACGCGCCTCAGAAACGTGAACGCGCCTCAGAACGCGCCTCAGAAACATGAACGCGCCTCAGAAACGTGAACGCGCCTCAGAAACGTGAACGCGCCTCAGAAACATGAACGCCCCTCAGAAACGTGAGCGCGCCTCAGAACGCGCCTCAGAAACGTGAACGCGCCTCTGAACGCGCCTCAGAAACATGAACGCGCCTCAGAAACATGAACGCGCCTCAGAAACATGAACGCGCCTCAGAAACGTGAACGCGCCTCTGAACGCGCCTCAGAAACGTGAACGCGCCTCAGAACGCGCCTCAGAAACGTGAACGCGCCTCTGAACGCGCCTCAGAAACATGAACGCGCCTCAGAAACATGAACGCGCCTCAGAACGCGCCTCAGAAACATGAACGCGCCTCAGAAACGTGAACGCGCCTCTGAACGCGCCTCAGAAACGTGAACGCGCCTCAGAACGCGCCTCAGAAACATGAACGCGCCTCAGAAACGTGAACGCGCCTCAGAAACATGAACGCGCCTCAGAAACGTGAACGCGCCTCTGAACGCGCCTCAGAAACATGAACGCGCCTCAGAAACGTGAACGCGCCTCAGAAACATGAACGCGCCTCAGAAACATGAACGCGCCTCAGAAACATGAACGCGCCTCAGAAACATGAACGCGCCTCAGAACGCGCCTCAGAAACATGAACGCGCCTCAGAAACGTGAACGCGCCTCTGAACGCGCCTCAGAAACGTGAACGCGCCTCAGAACGCGCCTCAGAAACATGAACGCGCCTCAGAAACGTGAGCGCGCCTCAGAACGCGCCTCAGAAACGTGAACGCGCCTCTGAACGCGCCTCAGAAACATGAACGCGCCTCAGAAACATGAACGCGCCTCAGAAACATGAACGCGCCTCAGAAACGTGAACGCGCCTCTGAACGCGCCTCAGAAACGTGAACGCGCCTCAGAACGCGCCTCAGAAACGTGAACGCGCCTCTGAACGCGCCTCAGAAACATGAACGCGCCTCAGAAACATGAACGCGCCTCAGAAACATGAACGCGCCTCAGAAACGTGAACGCGCCTCTGAACGCGCCTCAGAAACGTGAACGCGCCTCAGAACGCGCCTCAGAAACGTGAACGCGCCTCTGAACGCGCCTCAGAAACATGAACGCGCCTCAGAAACGTGAACGCGCCTCAGAAACATGAACGCGCCTCAGAAACATGAACGCGCCTCAGAACGCGCCTCAGAAACATGAACGCGCCTCAGAAACGTGAACGCGCGTCTGAACGCGCCTCAGAAACGTGAACGCGCCTCAGAAACGTGAACGCGCCTCTGAACGCGCCTCAGAAACATGAACGCGCCTCAGAAACGTGAACGCGCCTCAGAAACATGAACGCGCCTCAGAAACATGAACGCGCCTCAGAAACGTGAACGCGCCTCTGAACGCGCCTCAGAAACGTGAACGCGCCTCAGAAACATGAACGCGCCTCAGAAACATGAACGCGCCTCAGAAACGTGAACGCGCCTCTGAACGCGCCTCAGAAACGTGAACACGCCTCAGAAACGTGGCCCCCGAGCATGTG
>NW_027315836.1:130179-137679 GCF_026437365.1 Eucyclogobius newberryi
CCTGATCCTCCTCCTCCTCCTGATCCTCCTGATCCTCCTCCTGATCCTCCTGATCCTCCTCCTGATCCTCCTCCTCCTCCTGATCCTCCTCCTCCTCCTGATCCTCCTGATCCTCCTCCTGATCCTCCTCCTCCTCCTGATCCTCCTGATCCTCCTCCTGATCCTCCTCCTCCTCCTGATCCTCCTGATCCTCCTCCTCCTCCTGATCCTCCTGATCCTCCTCCTCCTCCTGATCCTCCTGATCCTCCTCCTCCTGATCCTCCTCCTGATCCTCCTCCTCCTGACTCCGACTGTGATTAAGAGTCTTCTTCATCTTGAGCATTTTCTCGTGTCCTTCCGGGCGATACTAAACCATTTAATAAGACGACTCTGACTTCGCCCGCCTGAGTGAACCTGTTTATGGCCTTGAATTATTAACCCTTTATATTAATGCTGCTGCTGCTGCTGCTGCTGCTGCTGCTGCTTCTGCTGCTGCTGCTTCTGCTGCTGCTGCTGCTTCTGCTGCTGCTGCTGCTGCTGCTGCTGCTGCTTCTGCTGCTGCTGCTGCTGCTGAAGCTGCTGCTGCTGCTGCTGCTGCTGCTGCTGCTGAAGCTGCTGCTGCTGCTGCTGCTGCTGCTGCTGCTTCTGCTGCTGCTGCTGCTGCTGCTTCTGCTGCTGCTGCTGCTGCTGAAGCTGCTGCTGCTGCTGCTGCTGCTGCTGCTGCTGCTGAAGCTGCTGCTGCTGCTGCTGCTGCTGCTGCTGCTTCTGCTGCTGCTGCTGCTGAAGCTGCTGCTGCTGCTGCTGCTGCTGCTTCTGCTGCTGCTGCTGCTGCTGCTGCTGCTGCTGCTGCTGAAGCTGCTGCTGCTGCTGCTGCTGCTGCTGCTGCTTCTGCTGCTGCTGCTGCTGCTGCTTCTGCTGCTTCTGCTGCTGCTGCTGCTGCTGCTGCTGCTGCTTCTGCTGCTGCTGCTGCTGCTGCTGCTGCTGCTTCTGCTGCTGCTGCTGCTGCTGCTGCTGCTGCTGCTGCTGCTGCTGCTTCTGCTGCTGCTGCTGCTGCTGCTGCTGCTGCTGCTGCTGCTGCTGCTGCTGAAGCTGCTGCTGCTGCTGAAGCTGCTGCTTCTGCTGCTGCTGCTGCAGCCGCTGCTGCCGCTGCTGCCGCTGCAGCCGCTGCCGCCGCTGCTGCCGCTGCAGCTGCTGCTGCTGCTGCTGCTGCTGCTGCTGCTTCTGCTGCTGCTGCTGCTGCTGCTGAAGCTGCTGCTTCTGCTGCTGCTGCTGCTGCTGCTGCTGCTGCTGCTTCTGCTGCTGCTGCTGCTGCTGCAGCCGCTGCTGCCGCTGCTGCCGCTGCAGCCGCTGCCGCCGCTGCTGCCGCTGCAGCTGCTGCTGCTGATGCAGAACCCCCGCTCTCACGTCCAGTTTATGTTTTACAACTTAAATAACGATGCTCAATGATTAAAAGTCTGTTGTTTATGTTCAGGAAATTGTCAGCTTATTTTGTTTTTGTTTTTGTTGTATTTGATTATTCAATATTGGGGGCAAAAAAATCATAATGTATTTCAAGTTTTGATTTCGAACATGAAGTTGATATAGTAATTATCAGTCCTAACTTAAACTTTAAACCTAAATGAAAGTATATTTTAATTTTAAACCATGTCATTGAGCCAGTATTAAAGACTCTGTGTAATTCAGATCTTTGGTCCCCACAAACAAAATCTGAATCTGGATTTACAATTGTGCAAAAAAACATCACAACTTGTCCATTTATTGACAATATTTATTAACATTTATTACCATTTAGTGGCACTTTTTGTATCCCCTTTATTTAATAAAGAAAAACTTTCATCTTTAAGATGCTAAACTCTCACGTGGGTTCGGGGGGTCCTTTCCCCCAGGAAAACGTGAACAAAGCATGTGTAATTTCTCATGTTTTAGACGTAACATCGATGGATTACACAAAATACTACAGGATGTATTCTACCAGGTCTTGTGGCTCATACTCTCGTGAGGACTCCTCCTCCTCTTCGCTGAGGACTGAAGCTCCAGGAGGCCCCCACAAACTCTTTTACGCTGCACAATACACTTTTCTTTAAGTTCTTAACTGTGATTACTGTGAGTTCCTCTTGCCCCTCAAACTGGTTCTACATCTGATGAGTTCTGGACACTCTTTTGAACAGAAAGTCAAATGTAGTTCCTCTGTAATCTCGTGTCCTCAGAAGAACTCCAACTTCTAAAACTCTTGATCTCTCCGTCTCTCGCCTTCCTCCGCCTCCTCTACTACTTTGTCATCCTCTCCCTCTTCTCTCCTTCCCACCTCACTCGGCCTCTTTCCCCTACCTCTTCCCATCCTCTCCATCGCTCTTCCTCTCCTTCCTCCTCCCACCTTCTTTCCTTCTTCTCCTCCCATCTCCTCTATTCCCCACATGCTCCACTCATCTCTTTCCATCTCTCATCTTCTATCGTTCCCATTTTTTTCCCTACACTCTATTTTTTCCCCTTTCTGTACTCACACATCCCTTCCCTCTCTCTCTCTTCCTCCTTCACTTAATCTTTCCCTTTTTACCCTTCGCTCTTGATCTCTCCATCTTTCCTACCTTCTCGCCCTCTCTCCTCTTCTTTTCGTCTGTTTCTTCTTTTCCTCCTCTCTTTACGCACTCTCTCCCTCCTCCAGTGTCTCTCCCCCTTTCCTCTCCACCCCTTTCTCCCACTCTCCTCCTCTTCTGTCGTCCTGCTTCCCTCTAATCCCTCCATCTCTCTTCCCTTCTTCCCATCCTCTCCATCGCTCATCCTCTCCTTCCTCCTCCCTCCTTCTTTCTTTCTTTCTTTCTTCTCCTCTATCCCCCCAAGCTCCATACATCTCTCTCCTCTCTTTACGCACTCTCTCCCTCCTCCAGTGTCTCTCTCCCTTTCCTCTCCACCTCTTTCTCCCTTTCTCGATCTTTCCGTCCCATAACCTCCTCATCCTCTTCCTCTCGTCTCCTTTTTCTCTCCCTCCTTCAGCCTCTCCTCCGCCGCCTCCCTCCTCTTCCTTTGATCTCTCCATCTCTCCTCCCCCTTTCTCCTCCCCCTCGTCTGTCTCTCTCATCTCTCTGTTTAATGTTTGACATGTTTTCGTCTGCTTCTCCTCGGCTCTGGACGCCGCTCTCCTTCAAACGTTTAGATCTTTTGGACTTTTCCTCAGATCGGGAGGCGGGCTCTGCGCCGCTGTGCTCTGCTCTGATTGGTCCAAAGAGTTTTATTATCGAAAGAAAAGGCCCCTCCTTTAGACGTTTTGGTTGAACATTGGAACGCGCTTTAGCTCATTGATAATCGCGGTTATTCACAACATACCGTATTTTCCGGAATCGCACCCCGGCCAAAACTATGAAAAAAGGTACTTATATACTTATACTCCAGTGCGACTTATATATGTTTTCTTCTTCTCTGTTATGCATTTTTTGGCTGGTGCGACTTATACTCCGGAAAATACGGTAATCGTAAGAATTAAGACGTAATCGAAATCGTGAGAATTTCCTGAGCATAACTATGTCGTTTCGATTAAATATTTTCGGTAAAAAGTACAAAAAGTACCGGACCTAAAGTTAGAGCAGGACCAACACACTCTCATCCCAAATGTATTTTAGAGATGTACCGTATTTTCCGAAGTATAAATTGCACCAGCCAGAAGAAAAAAACGTATAAAAGTCGCACTGGAATATGAAATGCAGTTGCAAGTGTGAAAATAGCCAGATAATATCACATATAAGTCACTCCGGAGTATATAAGTATAAATATAAGTCTAAGTCGCACCCCGGGCAAAACTATGAAAAAAGGTGCAACTTATAGTCCAGAAAATACGGTAAAATACAAATAAATGAAGCGAGGGAGAAAAGGCAGAGGAGTTGAATTTCAGCTGCTCTAAATGAAACATGTTGTGTCTGACTGACCCACAAACAGAAGTGGACATCAGGAGACGATCACGGCTGAAGAAACACACTTTGGTTTTAGAGCTTGAAGTGAAAATAACTCTGAAAAAACGCCAAAGTCTCTATTAATACCGCCGCGTACGTTCTACTTATCTATTGCTATTTAAAGGTTTGTCGTTGTGTGTCCGTGCAGCACTTGAACATTTGAAACAGAGTTGGTCCCGTAGAGCTCTAAACTCATTGTGGATGTTGTGCTCGGATTAAGTCTTTGTCCTGAGTCTGATCTGCTGCGTTTGAGCTAATGTGCTAATCCTGCGCTCGGCCGCCGTCTGCGTCTGCCCCGAGTAATCCTTCCACTTTCACTAATGTGTATGAGGCTCTAATGTGGCTCTAATGTGGCTCTAATGTGGCTCTAATGTGTATGTGGCTCTAATGTGGCTCTAATGTGGCTCTAATGTGTATGAGGCTCTAATGTGTATGAGGCTCTAATGTGGCTCTAATGTGGCTCTAATGTGTATGAGGCTCTAATGTGGCTCTAATGTGGCTCTAATGTGGCTCTAATGTGTATGAGGCTCTAATGTGGCTCTAATGTGGCTCTAATGTGTATGAGGCTCTAATTTGGCTCTAATGTGGCTCTAATGTGGCTCTAATGTGTATGAGGCTCTAATGTGGCTCGATGTGGCTCTAATGTGTATGAGGCTCTAATGTGGCTCTAATGTGGCTCTAATGTGGTTCTAATGTGGCTCTAATGTGGCTCTAATGTGTATGAGGCTCTAATTTGGCTCTAATGTGGCTCTAATGTGGTTCTAATGTGGCTCTAATGTGGCTCTAATATGGTTCTAATGTGTATGAGGCTCTAATGTGGCTCTAATGTGGCTCTAATGTGGCTCTAATGTGGCTCTAATGTTTATGTGGCTCTCATGTGTATGTGGCTCTAATGTGGCTCTAATGTGGCTCTCATGTGTATGTGGCTCTCATGTGTATGTGGCTCTATTGTGGCTCTCATGTGGATGTGGCTCTAATGTGGCTCTAATGTGGCTCTAATGTGGCTCTCATGTGTATGTGGCTCTAATGTGGCTCTAATGTGGCTCTCATGTGTATGTGGCTCTTATGTGGCTCTTATGTGGCTCTCATGTGTATGTGGCTCTCATGTGGCTCTTATGTGGCTCTCATGTGTATGTGGCTCTCATGTGGCTCTTATGTGGCTCTCATGTGTATGTGGCTCTCATGTGGCTCTAATGTGGCTCTAATGTGGCTCTTATGTGGCTCTCATGTGTATGTGGCTCTCATGTGTATGTGGCTCTCATGTGGCTCTCATGTGTATGTGGCTCTCATGTGGCTCTAATGTGGCTCTCATGTGTATGTGGCTCTCATGTGTATGTGGCTTTTATGTGGCTCTCATGTGTATGTGGCTCTCATGTTTATGTGGCTCTCATGTGGCTCTAATGTGGCTCTCATGTGTATGTGGCTCTCATGTGTATGTGGCTCTCATGTGACTCTTATGTGTATGTGGCTCTCATGTGTATGTGGCTCTCATGTTTATGTGGCTCTCATGTGGCTCTTATGTGGCTCTCATGTTTATGTGGCTCTCATGTGGCTCTAATGTGGCTGTCATGTGTATGTGGCTCTCATGTGGCTCTTATGTGGCTCTTATGTGGCTCTCATGTGTATGTGGCTCTAAGGTGGCTCTTATGTGGCTCTTATGTGGCTCTCATGTGTATGTGGCTCTCATGTGGCTCTAATGTGGCTCTAATGTGTATGAGGCTCTAATGTGGCTCTAATGTGGCTCTAATGTGGCTCTAATGTGGCTCTAATGTGTATGAGGCTCTAATGTGGCTCGAATGTGGCTCTAATGTGTATGAGGCTCTAATGTGGCTCTAATGTGGCTCTAATGTGGTTCTAATGTGGCTCTAATGTGGCTCTAATGTGGCTCTAATGTGGTTCTAATGTGGCTCTAATGTGGCTCTAATGTGGCTCTAATGTGTATGAGGCTCTAATGTGGCTCTAATGTGGCTCTGATGTGGCTCTAATGTGTATGTGGCTCTAATGTGGTTCTAATGTGGCTCTAATGTGGCTCTAATGTGGCTCTAATGTGGCTCTAATGTGGTTCTAATGTGGCTCTAATGTGGCTCTAGTATGGTTCTAATGTGTATGAGGCTCTAATGTGGCTCTAATGTGGCTCTAATGTGGCTCTAATGTGGCTCTAATGTGGCTCTAATGTGGCTCTAATGTTTATGTGGCTCTCATGTGTATGTGGCTCTAATGTGGCTCTAATGTGGCTCTAATGTGGCTCTAATGTGTATGTGGCTCTCATGTGTATGTGGCTCTATTGTGGCTCTCATGTGGATGTGGCTCTAATGTGGCTCTAATGTGGCTCTCATGTGTATGTGGCTCTAATGTGGCTCTAATGTGGCTCTCATGTGTATGTGGCTCTTATGTGGCTCTTATGTGGCTCTCATGTGTATGTGGCTCTCATGTGGCTCTTATGTGGCTCTCATGTGTATGTGGCTCTCATGTGGCTCGTATGTGGCTCTCATGTGTATGTGGCTCTAATGTGGCTCTAATGTGGCTCTTATGTGGCTCTCATGTGTATGTGGCTCTCATGTGTATGTGGCTCTTATGTGGCTCTCATGTGTATGTGGCTCTCATGTTTATGTGGCTCCCATGTGGCTCTAATGTGGCTCTCATGTGGCTCTTATGTGGCTCTCATGTTTATGTGGCTCTCATGTGGCTCTTATGTGGCTCTCATGTTTATGTGGCTCTCATGTGGCTCTAATGTGGCTGTCATGTGTATGTGGCTCTCATGTGGCTCTTATGTGGCTCTTATGTGGCTCTCATGTGTATGTGGCTCTCATGTGGCTCTTATGTGGCTCTTATGTGGCTCTCATGTGTATGTGGCTCTCATGTGGCTCTAATGTGGCTCTAATGTGTATGAGGCTCTAATGTGGCTCTAATGTGGCTCTAATGTGGCTCTAATGTGGCTCTAATGTGGCTCTAATGTGTATGTGGCTCTCATGTGTATGTGGCTCTCATGTGGCTCTTATGTGGCTCTCATGTGTATGTGGCTCTCATGTGTATGTGGCTCTCATGTGGCTCTTATGTGGCTCTCATGTGTATGTGGCTCTCATGTGTATGTGGCTCTCATGTGGCTCTCATGTGGCTCTCATGTGGCTCTCATGTGGCTCTCATGTGTATGTGGCTCTCATGTGGCTCTCATGTGTATGTGGCTCTCATGTGGCTCTTATGTGGCTCTCATGTGTATGTGGCTCTCATGTGGCTCTTATGTGGCTCTCATGTGTATGTGGCTCTCATGTGGCTCTCATGTGGCTCTCATGTGTATGTGGCTCTCATGTGGCTCTTATGTGGCTCTCATGTGTATGTGGCTCTCATGTGGCTCTTATGTGGCTCTCATGTGTATGTGGCTCTCATGTGGCTCTCATGTGGCTCTCATGTGGCTCTCATGTGGCTCTCATGTGGCTCTCATGTGTATGTGGCTCTCATGTGGCTCTCATGTGTATGTGGCTCTCATGTGGCTCTTATGTGGCTCTCATGTGTATGTGGCTCTCATGTGGCTCTTATGTGGCTCTCATGTGTATGTGGCTCTCATGTGGCTCTCATGTGGCTC
>NW_027315836.1:142679-162561 GCF_026437365.1 Eucyclogobius newberryi
CCGACAGCGGAGACAGACAGATTTGAAGTGTCGCACCGCACTGCGCATCAAAACAAAAAGCAGAATTGACGCGACAGCAACGTGAAGTCAACAGAGCAGAAACGATTCGCCCTGCTACGACCAGTTACGTGAGTTTTATGATAAGGTCGGCGATGGGAACAATCTAACATTTCAGTGCAAACTTTGCCCAGCAAATTTTCCCACCTTTCAGCCCCACCTACTGTGGGGCTGAAAGCTGCTGCTGCTGCTGCTGCTAGTGTGGTGCTGAATGGACAGCAACACATGAGGGAAGTCTGTCCCTTCAATGTGAATGTAAATCCTGAGTAAAGATTAAAAATTGGATATGAAGATAAAATCTGACACATATTTTCAGCAATAAACTAATAAAATTATTGCTGCCTGTGGTTGTATTTGGGCTGTGGAAATAATTTAAAAACTAAATAAAACTAAAACTACACATAAAATATCTCACGATTTGAGATGTAACTTTTCTGGTGGAACCATTCTATAACAGGACTATAACAGTTCTATAAAAGGTCTATAACAGGTCTATAACAGCACTATAAAAGGACTATAACAGGACTATAACAGGACTATAACAGTTCTATAAAAGGTCTATAACAGGTCTATAACAGGACTATAACAGGACTATAACAGGACTATAACAGGACTATAACAGGTCTATAACAGCACTATAACAGGACTATAACAGGACTATAACAGGTCTATAACAGGACTATAACAGGTCTATAACAGCACTATAACAGGACTATAACAGGACTATAACAGTTCTATAACAGGACTAAACAGGACTATAACAGGACTATAACAGGACTATAACAGTTCTATAAAAGGTCTATAACAGGTCTATAACAGCACTATAACAGGACTATAACAGGACTATAACAGGACTATAACTGGTCTATAACAGGACTATAACAGTTCTATAACAGGTCTATAACAGCACTATAACAGGACTATAACAGGTATATAACAGGACTATAACAGGGCTATAACAGGACTATAACAGGACTATAACAGGACTATAACAGGACTACAACAGGTCTATAACAGGACTATAACAGGACTATAACAGGTCTATAACCATTCTATAACAGTAATATAAACAGGGCTATAATAGGTCTATAACGCACCAGGACCTTGCGCGCACACCACCCATAGGACCTGGTGCATCACCCATAGGACCTGGTGCACCACCTAAAGGACCTCACTGCTACTCTTGGGGGCCGCAAATGTAGACAAAAGATCAACTTCCGGGCTCTGACTGTTGAGACGTGTCAAAGACCTTGGAACTCGACACATCCACCACAGACTTTGTAACGTCGACACCTTTGACTTTTCCATTACAGGCCAGATCCGTGGAGAGGCGACTCATTCCACTGTATGAGCGTGCGTTTTGTTTATCTTTTACAATAAATGCCACAGAGCGAGACGTTCAATGCCAAAACTGTGGAACGTTTGCAGAAACATCCAGAGAGAACTTCATTATCTTCAGTTTAGCTCTGTGTTATTATTATTAAACTTAATTTCCCGCGTGGCTTATAATGTTTAAACACGTGAGCAGAAAAGTTCCAAAGTGCACCTTTAATTGGTGCTGAACGCAGAAGCATGTGTCAAGCCAAAGCCGGTGGAGCTGAAGCCGGTGGAGCGTTGGGGGTCAGAAGGCTGCGACAGGCCTTCGGGGGATGAAGGCCGGTCGTGCATTCGCTTCTGTTTGACACGTTTGACTCGGAGGTTAAAATTCAGAGTTATTCCCGAAATACTCCTTTTATTTTGTGGTCGGACGCGTTTTGTCCCGAGGAGCGGCAGACGCAGCTGACCCGACACAGACGCTCTCTGCGGGTCAAGCACAACCACGAGCGGAGCTTTGACCCCGCGACGGGACGCATTAAAGGTGCGTCTCATACGGCGACAGAAGTCTCTCCACATCTGAAAAACAGAACCGAACGTATCCGACAAACACCTGCATCGAACGGAAATGTGAAAAGGGCAGGTTTTTATTCGTGATTTTCTTTTTCAGTCTAAATTATCCTTGATTAGTCTTGAATTTCCTGCATTTTTTAACATCAATATCTCTATAATATCTCTACCTCTGGAGTTTGTGGAGTTGTTTAGAAGTGACACAGAGGAAGAAGAATTCAATGGATTTAGTGATTTGGGGTAAAACTGATGCTTTGCTAAACTTGTTAGCATGTTCTTTATGCTATAGTTATCTGAATAACTGTTCATATGTTACGTTAACATACCAGACACTTAGCACAGTTCTGTCTGTGCCTCATGTAGCTGAAGGTGTTAGCGTTAGCATACGTCATGTAGCTGAAGGTGTTAGCGTTAGCATACGTCATGTAGCTGAAGGCGTTAGCGTTAGCATACGTAATGTAGCTGAAGGTGTTAGCGTTAGCATACGTCATGTAGCTAAAGGTGTTAGCATTAGCATACGTCATGTAGCTGAAGGTGTTAGCGTTAGCATACCTCATGTAGCTGAAGGTGTTAGCGTTAGCATACGTCATGTAGCTGAAGGTGTTAGCGTTAGCATACGTCATGTAGCTGAAGGTGTTAGCGTTAGCATACGTCATGTAGCTGAAGGTGTTAGCGTTAGCATACGTCATGTAGCTGACGGTGTTAGCGTTAGCATACGTACACCTATTCACCATGTTCTCTCATCTCTTATTATTTTAAACTGCATTTACAGATAAAATGTCTGTTCTTGGTCTTGGACTTAAACTCCAGTGCGACTTATATACGTTTTTTTCTCTACTTTTTTCTCTAATGTGCATTTTTTGGCTGGTGCGACTTATACTCCGGTGCGACTTATACTCCGGAAAATACGGTAAACTGTTGTCTTTATAGAATGTTCTTTTTCCTTTCTTTTAATGGCTTCTCTGATGCACAATAATAAATGATATCATCTCATTTAATTTGACCAAACAGGAAGTCCGGCCCACACATTACACATGCGATATATCGAAAAATGGGTAATGTTATAATTGTCTTTTTCGGACAAAACTAGACTAATGAGCTTTTTTTTTTTATTTTTTACAACTAATCAAAAAGAGACAGAAACGTAATCTCCCAAACATGTATAAAGTGATATTTCTGCTCTTTTGTGGCTCTTTTTATCCACTTTCTGTGTGATATTTGAGACATTTACAAACTCATTCGAGCACATTCCCGATGCTTTGTGAAAATGTTGTCCAAATATCATGCTCAAGTTCGTCCAGAAAACACAGATTTATCATTTTTGAGGCTTTTCCATGACATTTGAATGATTCTTTTACATTTGGAGAGTGATATTAATGCGTTTTAACCCCCTAAACTCCCCGGGGACGTCGGCGGGCGCTGACCCAGTTTACGAGAGCGCGTTGGCTCCTTTCTGTTTGTCTTTTGGCTTCTCCGTTTATCGACTCGCGCTTGTCATTAGTCCAAATGAAAGGCAAATGTGCAAAGTGTGTGCGAGACGTTACTACGGGAAACGTCACGATAAACCATGAAGACTGAAGAGCAGTTCACGCCGCTGAAAACAGAACGAAACGCCGCTGTGATGGAGCGTTTCTGCATAATCCACGGGAATGTAACGTCAAAACCAAACATTAGAACATTCTCCATGGAAACGAGCAGGAAGAGGACAAGTACGAGTCAGGTTTGTGGAGAGGCGAGCCCACAGTAAAGGTTTTTATACATGTTTACTGCAATAAAATAATCCAAAATAATAGATAAAATAAATAAAATTGCTTTTGTCCAAAAAGCTACTGTGCATTTAAACATTTGCCCCAACAGCTTAAATGTTAATATACAACCAAAAAATGATATAATTTCCTGATGAGATTGACAAAAACAAGTATCTCAGTATTTGTTTGTCACATTTTGATAACGATATATTCAGATGATGTTATTTAAATCAAACAGAAATGTGTTAAAATGTGTCTTTAAACGCATCAGCCCAGGTTTAATTATCAGAAAAATGTGAAATGAATCACAAAAGGGCAAAAATATCACATTATAACAAATTTTCTTTTCTTTTTCAGCTCTTTTTGCAGCATTTTTCACTATAAACAATGAACTCAATATTTAAATTTAGCATAAAACAACATGCATTTCTTTTGTCATCACTCCCAGAAATATAATGTGTGTTTTTGAGAGAGATTCTATCACATTTTTTAATATGATTGTTTTGCTGTTAATTTTTTAGACTTATGTTTTTTATTATTTTAAAATCTCTCTTAACTGTCATTGCACTTTGTAGAGAATAATTACTGCGGGGGAAGGGCAGGTTGTATTATAAGTGTTTGTCCTCTAGTTTCTTAAAGTTTATTTTTCTGTTTTTGAACATAACGTGCACCCTATGTCATGTCATTCCGTTTTTTAATGTAATGAATGTTTGAGACGATTTACACAGATTTTTTTTTTTAACCACCTTTGATTTTGTACAAACAAATAAAACTAAACACATGTTGTACAGAGACGACCATTGCACCAGTTTAATTTAATTTTGTCCTTTGGGAAGATGAAAAATTAGGGCACGAGAATTTTTTTCTTCTTTTTTCTTCTCTTTTTTCTTCTTTTTTTTTTTTTTTTGCTCCAACGACTTTGATACATCAGAGAAACAGTTGGGACGTGTGAATTAGTTCAGGTGAATGGAAACGCTGCAGGAGCAAAACCAACAAACAAACCAACAAACAAACCAACAAACAAACAACCCACAAACCAAGCCTTCCTGTCGCTTCAGAGATAAACACGACAGACAACATTTCCTCCCAAACAATGGCGTTCCCCTGGACAGTTCCTCGCTCCGGCCCAAAGCTGGAATCACATGAATCCGAGCGAGGCGAAGAGACGGGGAAACGTCTGAAGATCTGTTTTTTGTGCCGAGGGGCCAGAGTGTCGTCTTCCACAAACACATCGCCAACAAAGACGGAGCCGACGTGGAGTTTGAGCCGTGATAGAACGTCTCCGAGGGAAACGTGCGGAAACCGACGAAACCGATGAAACGACGAGTGGAACGAGGACACGCCGCCACGGACTGAAGGAGAAACTGCTCGATTGTGCGAGAAGATCACAATCGCTCTAAACCTCTAAAAGTTTATTCATGTTTGTTCTTTTGATCATTGATTGGAGCAATACTTGTACTGAATTTTCCGGACTATAAATCGCATTTAATCTTGAAATGCAGTTTAAAATAATAACAGATGAGAGAACATGGTGGATAGGTGTACGTATGCTAACGCTAACACCTTCAGCTACATGACGTATGCTAAAGCTAACACCTTCAGCAACATGACGTATGCTAACGCTAACACCTTCAGCTACATGACGTATGCTAACGCTAACACCTTCAGCTACATGACGTATGCTAACGCTAACACCTTCAGCTACATGACGTATGCTAACGCTAACACCTTCAGCTACATGAGGCACAGACAGAACTGTGGTAAGTGTCTGGTATGTTAACGTAACATATGAACAGTTATTCAGATAACTATAGCATAAAGAACATGCTAACAAGTTTAGCAAAGCATCAGTTTTACCCCAAATCACTAAATCCATTGAATTCTTCTTCCTCTGTGTCACTTCTAAACAACTCCACAAACTCCAGAGGAAGAGGAAGTGCAGATTCTTCTTCTGCGTCGCTTAGAGCCTAGAGCGCCCTCTTGTGGTTGCCAGTGTGAAAAGAATCACATGTGACAAGCGGTTGCCAGTGTGAAAATAACTAATAATGTCACATATAAGTCGCCCTCCGGTCATGCTATATGAAAATACGGTAATCACGTTCACTGTACAATTTGTTGCACAGCCGCATTCTAAACAGGTATAAATACATAGTTACGCTGCACAAACTGAACAAAACGAAAAGAATCCTTTGAACGTCGTCCGTGCGTTTGACTGTCCCGTTCCTTTCACTGTTTTTAATCTTTTTTATTCTATTTTATTCCACTTTTAGCCCACGTCCACCTGTAAAATGGGACTGAACTCCTGATTAAATACACATTTGTCAGTAAAGAACTGTGGAGCCACGGTTAGGTTCATCCTCAATTATTACGACCCTGAACGCCAGATTGTGTAAAAATTCACAATTTGGCGAAAAGGTGCAACATGAAACAACAAATAATAGCGAAATACACCTGATAAAATAATAATAGAGTTTTAAAAAAGGGTTAATTAAACAAAAATATACTTTACGCGATTTTCAGTTGGTGCAAATGGCGGGGCAAATGGACATAAGGTTGTTGACAGGAGGATTAAAGTGAATACCAATAACATCACCATGGACACGGTCAGGTCTGTGGAGAGGCCGCTCACTGTAAGAATGCCAGTTTGTTTTTGCGCAATAGGAAAGGAATTATTTCAGTTTGTTTACTGCCTCAAATGTTCCAGGCGCAGCTGTAGACATCACGCGCTGACACAAATATAGCATTACTTAAGCCTCCCATACCATCGTTATTAATATTTAAGAAGCCGAGTGGATTAATCTATAATGTAAGCGTCAGTAAAACAAATGGAACACTGACTGTCGCTAAGGGGTCCGCGCGCACGCCAGAGCACGTCCGGAGCACGTCCGGCGCTAACGGGCCCGTGTCGTCGCAGCGCGGATCAATTATGCAAACCAGGGAACATACGTCATGTGCCTGATATAATGAGATCATACGTGCACACGGACACGCTCCCATCATGCACCGGGGCACGGGAATGGGGCTAATGTGAAAAATGAAAAGGGCTTTACAACGAAAGACACGAGGGAATACAAGTACTACCGTGTACTCTGTATTCAACTCGACATGAACAAATCCACCACGGAAACATGATTTAACGAACTAAGTGACATTTGCAGATTATTGAACGTCTTTGTTTGTCCCCGTGAGGGTTAAATACGTATATTCAGGGCGTTTGAAGTGCCCGGCGTCGCCCCCTGCTGGTTCTGAGCGGGAAACCAGCCTCGCAACGTTTGCCGTCATCGACCTGAAGACAACTCTTCTGAGAAACCCTGGCCCTTTTTGTATGTTTGGTAGTGTTTTTGTATTTGACTCGACTGCCCTTTTTTATGATAAAGAAAGTAAAAATAATGACTAAAATAAAATAAAAATAGCATTTAAGATAAGATAACATAATCCTTTATTGTCCACACATGGGGAAATTTCGGTGTTACAACGCAGTAGATAAAGAGGGAAAGGACAGATAACTTATAGGAAGTTTAAAAAACACTCTTAATAGAAGAACTCTTATAAACAAAACAAAAACTCTTATTAACAAAACTCCTCTCATATCTTAATAAGGAATGGCGGGAAAAAAATAGAAAAAATAAAATAATAATAAAATAAAATAGAATAAAATAAAGTGAAGTAAAAATAGCTAGCATAAGACTAAATAATACTACTAATAATGGTAAAGTAAACACTCTTATTTACATCAGTTATGCACATGAATATGACATTTACGTCTACGTTCTGACCGTGTGTTGTCATGAGGGAGCTGCAGGGGGCGCTCTTTCACCAGTTCCATTGTCCTTCCAAAACAAGTACAGCTGGGATTATTCCAAGCAGAGCAATAACATCTCTTCATGGACCTTTACATCGTTCACATTTAAAGACAGATCATGCTTTCTTTGCTCGCGGTTATAATCTGTGACACCGGAACATTTGAACTTAGGCAAAGCGAGTTTATTTGTAGAGCGCAATTCTTACACGAGGCAATTCAAAGTGCTTCACAGAACAGGAAATAAATGCATTCAAACGGAAACATCGCTTTCAGATTGATTCTTTCCCACGTTTGACGGTCGTAGACGTCAGCGCGCTATCTGCCTCTGCACGACACGTCCGATCGCGAATCACAACGTGGATCTACGACGACTCGACAAAAGACGCAACACGTCTCGATTTTGGGGGAGTCAATGAATTAATAGTCGAAAAGTTCATAGTTACAACCCAAGAAACAATATAAAAAGAGAATTCTAGCCATAAATCAGTGATAAAAATGGCATTAAAAAAGTTTATTCTCTTTCTGCAGTTTCACTTTGGACCGAACATGAATCCTGTTTCGTATAATAATGATTCTACTTTTACAACAGATCTGAGCAGATCTCCTCCCTCTTTTGGCTCTTCCTCTGCACACTCCTCCTCCCTCTGTTCGCTCTTCCTCTGCACACTCCTCCCTCTTTTGGCTCTTCCTCTGCACACTCCTCCTCCCTCTGTTGGCTCTTCCTCTGCACACTCCTCCCTCTGTTCGCTCTTCCTCTGCACACTCTTCCCTCTTCTGGCTCTTCCTCTGCACACTCCTCCCTCTGTTGGCTCTTCCTCTGCACACTCCTCCTCCCTCTGTTGGCTCTTCCTCTGCACACCCCTCCTCCCTCTGTTCGCTCTTCCCCTGCACACTCCTCCCTCTGTTCCCTCTTCCTCTGCACACTCCTCCTCCCTCTGTTGGCTCTTCCTCTGCACACTCCTCCTCCCTCTGTTCGCTCTTCCTCTGCACACTCCTCCCTCTGTTGGCTCTTCCTCTGCACACCCCTCCTCCCTCTGTTGGCTCTTCCTCTGCACACTCCTCCCTCTGTTGGCTCTTCCTCTGCACACTCCTCCTCCCTCTGTTGGCTCTTCCTCTGCACACCCCTCCTCCCTCTGTTGGCTCTTCCTCTGCACACCCCTCCTCCTTCTGTTGGCTCTTCCTCTGCACACTCCTCCCTCTGTTGGCTCTTCCTCTGCACACTCCTCCCTCTGTTGGCTCTTCCTCTGCACACTCCTCCTCCCTCTGTTGGCTCTTCCTCTGCACACCCCTCCTCCCTCTGTTGGCTCTTCCTCTGCACACTCCTCCTCCCTCTGTTCACTCTTCCTCTGCACACTCCTCCCTCTGTTCGCTCTTCCTCTGCACACTCCTCCTCCCTCTGTTCGCTCTTCCTCTGCACACTCCTCCCTCTGTTCGCTCTTCCTCTGCACACTCCTCCCTCTGTTGGCTCTTCCTCTGCACACTCCTCCCTCTGTTCGCTCTTCCTCTGCACACTCCTCCCTCTGTTCACTCTTCCTCTGCACACTCCTCCCTCTGTTCGCTCTTCCTCTGCAAACTCCTCCTCCCTCTGTTGGCTCTTCCTCTGCACACTCCTCCCTCTGTTGGCTCTTCCTCTGCAAACTCCTCCTCCCTCTGTTGGCTCTTCCTCTGCACACTCCTCCCTCTGTTCACTCTTCCTCTGCACACTCCTCCCTCTGTTCACTCTTCCTCTGCACACTCCTCCCTCTGTTCGCTCTTCCTCTGCACACTCCTCCTCCCTCTGTTGGCTCTTCCTCTGCACACTCCTCCCTCTGTTGGCTCTTCCTCTGCACACTCCTCCTCCCTCTGTTGGCTCTTCCCCTGCACACTCATCCCTCTGTTCGCTCTTCCTCTGCACACTCCTCCCTCTGTTCGCTCTTCCTCTGCACACTCCTCCTCCCTCTGTTGGCTCTTCCTCTGCACACTCCTCCCTCTGTTCGCGCTTCCTCTGCACACTCCTCCTCCCTCTGTTGGCTCTTCCTCTGCACACTCCTCCTCCCTCTGTTGGCTCTTCCTCTGCACACCCCTCCTCCCTCTGTTGGCTCTTCCTCTGCACACCCCTCCTCCCTCTGTTGGCTCTTCCTCTGCACACCCCTCCTCCCTCTGTTGGCTCTTCCTCTGCACACCCCTCCTCCCTCTGTTGGCTCTTCCTCTGCACACCCCTCCTCCCTCTGTTGGCTCTTCCTCTGCACACTCCTCCTCCCTCTGTTGGCTCTTCCTCTGCACACTCCTCCTCCCTCTGTTGGCTCTTCCTCTGCACACCCCTCCTCCCTCTGTTGGCTCTTCCTCTGCACACCCCTCCTCCTTCTGTTGGCTCTTCCTCTGCACACTCCTCCCTCTGTTGGCTCTTCCTCTGCACACTCCTCCCTCTGTTGGCTCTTCCTCTGCACACTCCTCCTCCCTCTGTTGGCTCTTCCTCTGCACACTCCTCCTCCCTCTGTTGGCTCTTCCTCTGCACACCCCTCCTCCCTCTGTTGGCTCTTCCTCTGCACACTCCTCCTCCCTCTGTTCACTCTTCCTCTGCACACTCCTCCCTCTGTTCGCTCTTCCTCTGCACACTCCTCCTCCCTCTGTTCGCTCTTCCTCTGCACACTCCTCCCTCTGTTCGCTCTTCCTCTGCACACTCCTCCCTCTGTTGGCTCTTCCTCTGCACACTCCTCCCTCTGTTGGCTCTTCCTCTGCACACTCGGACTCTTCCTCTCGTCTCCCGTCATCCGTGATGAACGAGCTGCTCGACGAGACTGAGCGGTAAATGTCAGTGCGTTTGACCCGCGCTTACCGCTCGGCGAACGCTCAAAGACGCACTCGGCCGCAGTCTGCTCGCTAAAACAACAAAAGGTCGACAGGTAAAGGTCAGAGGCCACGTGCCACGCCGGAAAAGAACTGCACTTTGACGAAACGTGTTTTGACTTATTCAAGCTGCAAGACTCGACTTTCAGGACGAGGAAATGGACATTTAAATCCATCTGACTGTCACAAACCCTTGAGTTTACGGCTTTAGAACGTGTTTTTTTTAGACAAAGTGAAGCTGAAGTGGACCAGCCAAGAGCAGCCAATCAGAGCACAGCTTTCGGCACTTACTTCCTGGTTGACAAGAATTTAAATGGTTTATTATTAGCTGCAGAAAGCGCACAGTGGTATCAGTTAGTCACAGATATATATTATCTTAATACTTCGACATTATACATACTTTAAAACTCACAAAAATATACGTACAATATAGATATACAAAAGTTACTCAGGTAAATGTATTGTACGAGTTTTATGTTGTGCTTTCAAGAGCCACTTGCTTCTGTCGACAAAAAATACAAATAAAAAGCCCCAAACTGACCATTGAGCATTTGAAATGAATAGATCTTTATTTATTTATTTTTATTAGAACAACAAAGACAACAACAACCGACCAACAACACAACCACAACAACAACAACAACCGACCAACAACACAACCACAACAACAACCGACCAACAACAACAACCGAACAACAACACCACCACAACAACAACAACAGAAATACATAAAGATATGTTAAAAAATATCAATATAAAAAAATACAAATGAAAACCTCAAAACAATAAAACTAAATAAAACACAAAGAACGAGCAGGACCAGGACCAGGGAGAACATAAGGTAAATAAAGGAATAAAAGTAAAATATAGCCGCAAGCGGCAATGATCGGCCCTCGCCACGCCGCCGCCACGCCGCAAGAGGAGGGGGCGCTAACGCGCCCCAATTGTCCTTTTATTGCGCCTACTGCTGAATCTGTGACGCTGTCACATCTTCTCCCCTTTGTTTTACCATCAAAAAGCAATTTTATTTTGAATTCTTGGCACAATGTGCGGCTTTGCCACACAGACACCGTGACTCTTTGAATAAAAATGTGGATCACTTTTGACGGTCCACCCCTGAAGATGAGTCTCACCAAATTTCAGGTTAATATGTCTAACGCCCTAAGAGGAGTTTGTGAAAGTATAAAGTGTAAACATGTTCTGGCGATTTCCCCATTGGAATAACATGGAAGGTTTCGGTCATCGTTACGGCAACGCCATAACAATTATGACATGGCTCTCATTGACTTTTTTGATGGGGATGCTAAAATTGAGTTGTGTGTCAAATTTCATATAATTTCGCCAAACTAAACATTTAACCTCCATATAAAATCTGTAGGGGGCGCTGTGGCGCCAAATTAATTTATTTCACTTCAAGTGGGTTTAGGGCAAAGAGTTTAACAACTGATTCTAATTTGACGCAATTCGGACTTTATCTGCGCAAACGGCAGAAATTTTAAATATGGGAGATTTCTGAAATTTTAGTTACAGTTTGCGGCTTCGCCGCACAGAGACCGTGACAGGTATCAATGTAATTTGGATAACTTTTGATGTCCCACTCCTCAGTAGCATTTTCACCAAATTTCAGCTTTTTAGGGCCAACGCCCTGGGAGGAGTTCGTAAAAGTACGACGTTTGGAAAGACTCCGAAGTCATGTTTAGCCATTTTTGAAGCAATATGGCCGACATTTGGTTCGGGGGACGGCGTTGCCGTAATAATATTTTTTACTTCTCTTGTCACCATCTACCTCTGCGCCAAATTTCATGATTCTACGATCAGATTTTTTTTGGGTCATTTCCCATCTCTCAATGCATTTTTGGTACATTTGGTGGCGCTGACGCGCCAATTTTTTTTATTTTAGAAAAGGGAAATAGCCAGAATGTAGAGAGGCACGATTTTTAGAGGTGTGCAAATTTTTGTGACTTTTCGTCAATGTTCACCGGGTGAAAAATAGGGGGGTTGGTCCCGAGAAGAAGAAGAAGAAGAAGAAGAAGAAAGAAAGAAAGAAAGAATAATATTCCGATGCGAAAACAATGTTTCCCATTTTTCAAATATCATAAACTATACATTTTCGGAAAGCGCTCGCGCTTTCCTACCTCATGGTGTGGGTCCCTGGTCACTGACGGGTACTTTCGATAATTTTGAGTGGGCTCCGCCCACTTTGTGTTTTTGGCCCTCTATACAGTAATAATGTTCAATTTTTGCATTACATGCTTATATGCACGGAACATGCAAGAGATGGGGAACGTATTCGTGAGCTACTTAGCGCAAATGAGTGCTTTATATGGGGATGACGACCGCGAATGTAAAGTGCTCGTTTAGTGCGAACTTTTGCACGGGCTTCGCCCGTTTACAACGGTAATGTTCCATTTTCCTACAACTAATTAGTATGCACGGGGCGTGCATGAGTGGAGGAGTGCGTTAGTGAGTGTTTGGAAGTGGGCGAGCGCTTCGCGCTCGATTTCGTGCGCACTACGTGCGCACTTTCGCAGCCGTGCTTCGCACGGCCTTACGAGATTAATAGGCCTCTCGCCAGCTTGTGGCGCTCGGGCCTAAAAAAATAAGGTAGTTGCATGAGTGGCATGAATTATGGCATATTTAGTTCAGAATTACTGTCCCATTTTGTCTTTTAAATGTGTCCAACCCAAGTTGAGTCACGAGGTAATTTTTTGTGCGTTTGTCTGTTATGATATGAGTCCTTAATCATCGGAGCGGTTTGAGATCTTTATTCATTTAAAATATGATGAATTGTACTTAGTTGTGACGAGTCCTGCAGCTTCATAAACATATATATATATATATATATATATATATATATATATACTATACGTCTCCTCGTTCTACAGTGATGACGTTCAAAATCTCAGATATAATGTCCCGGAAACTGCATCGCCAGCTCAAAAACAGACATATTTTTGACTGCGTAAGTGCCTCCGTGAGCCCTGAGCCCCGTCCATGTGGATAACAGACCCCCCTGAGCCCCGTCCATGTGGATAACAGACCCCCTGAGCCCCGTCCATGTGGATAACAGACCCCCTGAGCCCCGTCCATGTGGATAACAGACCCCCTGAGCCCCGTCCATGTGGATAACAGACCCCCTGAGCCCCGTCCATGTGGATAACAGACCCCCTGAGCCCCGTCCATGTGGATAACAGACCCCCTGAGCCCCGTCCATGTGGATAACAGACCCCCTGAGCCCCGTCCATGTGGATAACAGACCCCCTGAGCCCCGTCCATGTGAATAACAGACCCCCCTGAGCCCCGCCCGTGTGGATAGCAGACCCCCCTGAGCCCCGCCCATGTGGATAACAGACCCCCTTAAGCCCCGCCCGTGTGGATAACCGACTCCCCTGAGCCCCGCCCGTGTGGATAACCGACTCCCCTGAGCCCCGCCCGTGTGGATAACCGACCCCCCTGAGCCCCGCCCGTGTGGATAGCAGACCCCCTTAAGCCCCGCCCGTGTGGATAACAGACCCCCCTTAAGCCCCGCCCATGTGGATAGCCGACCTCCATCTGCCGCGGAGATTAGCCCGAGCGCTAACAACTGGCTTTGCAAAAATGTAACCACAGTAAATCTCCCGAAATCAGCCGGATCCGTCCAATTTTAGACTTTCAGACGACGCGTGACAGGAACAGTTCTACTTTCTGTAGCACGTGCGACTGACGGGAAAACAATACTTTTTTTTTGGCAATGGAAATAATACACACATTTCCCTGGTGCTGTCCCGTCTGTACTTTTTTTTCTTTCCTTATTTCTTTCTCTTTTTTTTCCTCTTTTTTGTCTCTTTTTTCCCCGTTGTCGTCGTCGTCATTGTATCTTTATTTACACATAAGTTTCGATTGGTCTGAGGTTTTGTTTTTGTTTTCTCTCATTAAAAAAAAGAAAAAGAAGAAAAAAGAAAACGACTGTGATTGAAATAAAGAGCGTTTGACAACGGAGAGTGTAACTGCACAGACCCGCCACCAGGGGGGTTACATAGGCTAACTTTAAATGCAAACTTTAGGACATTAAAATTGTGTCATATTCTGGACACAAACGCTGACAGGAAGTAGGTTTGCGGTCGGATTTATCATGTGTGTTTTTTAGTTAAAGTTAAAACATGAATCATCTAACTGTTATTTTAAACATGTCCATTTGAGCGTAGCAGCTTCTAGACATGATTAAACGTAATATTTTGTTGTTTTTGGATGAAATGATGTAAAGTAAAGAGTAAATAAGTTTGGCCTCGTGTCATTTCGATGATTGGAGTTTGGCTAAAACTATAGATTTCTCTTTTTTCTTTTAAACGTAAAGTAAAAGGACGTTTTTAAGGACTTCCTTGTTTTATTAATGAATGACGTGTATTTCAGGTATTTGTGTTCTTCTCGTCTTCTTGAGTTCCTCTTTGGCACAACTGACCGAGAAAAAGAACTCACTCTTAATGTTTTGTCTGGTTAAATGATTAAATATATAGATAAATGGATAAAAAGATAGATAAATAAAAAGATGGACGAATAGATAGATAAAAAGATGGATTAATAAATAAATAAACTGATTGATAAATAAATAGATGGATGAATAAATAGATAGATGGATAGAATAGATTAATAAATAAATAGATGTTAAATAGATGGATCAATTTATAGATATATAGATGGATACATAAAGAAATACATTTAGAAAATATTAAATAAATAAATATAAATGAGTGCAACTCTTTAAATGGTGGTACAGCCTCTTGCAGTTACAATAAAAGCCAAAGAAACGTCACGATTCATCACAAAAGAACAACAAACCCTGTCACAAACTGTTACTTCTCCTGAGAACCACATGTCACGTCACTGTCCTGCATCGTCCCCGACCTCCAGACTCACAATGCCGCCCACCGGCTCCCAACGCGCTCCCAACGCGGTCCGCTCCCAACGCGCTCCAAACCAACGCGCTCCGCTCCCAACACGCTCCGAACGCGCTCCTAACGCACTCCCAACGCGCTCCCAACGCGCTCCCAACCAACGCGCTCCGCTCCCAACGCGCTCCGAACGCGGTCCGCTCCCAACCAACGCGCTCCGCTCCCAACCAACGCGCTCCGCTCCCAACACGCTCCGAACGCGCTCCCAACGCGCCCCGAACGCGCCCCGAACGCGCTCCCAACGCGCCCCGAACGCGCTCCGAACGCGCCCCCAACGCGCTCCCAACGCGCCCCGAACGCGCCCCGAACGCGCTCCCAACGCGCCCCGAACGCGCTCCCAACGCGCCCTGAACGCGCTCCGAACGCGCTCCCAACGCGCTCCCAACGCGCCCCTAACGCGCTCCCAACGCGCCCCCAACGCGCCCCCAACGCGCCCCCAACGCGCCCCCAACGCGCCCCGAACGTGCCCCGAACGCGCTCCCAACGCGCCCCCAACGCGCTCCCAACGCGCCCCGAACGCGCCCCGAACGCGCTCCCAACGCGCTCCCAACGCGCCCCGAACGCGCTCCCGAACGCGCTCTGACATTTGAGCGTCTCCTTCTGTGGACGCGGCGAAAAGGCTGAACCGCCGTGACTCAGACGGTGCTTCAAACGCTCGGGTTTAACGGGCGCCGCGGGCACCGGGGACGCTGAATCGCCTCGCGCTGACCCACCAGACTCCAGGGGTCGGAGGTCGTGTGCTGCGGCGACGGTGGCCTCATTGTGCCAACAGGAATCTGACTTGGAACGTTTAATGCTCGTAATGTGCCGCGGAAGTGGAAGAGTGGATTAAATTAACGAGTTTTAAGAACATGGCTCTGGAGTGTGGATGGGAATCGTTTGTCTCCTTCGTTATAAGACGAGTGTTTTTAGCCTTTAATCTCACCTGAAGCTGCGTTTAGCCTCATTCTCGCGTGTTTAGTAAGTCTCATGTCTTTGAGGATGAAAAACATTTGAATTTTCCGAGTCTATTACTCCATAAATCGTCGCAAAACACTCATTTTATTTCTATTTCTACCGTCCAATCATGTTCATTACATCATTACAATCGTGTGCTCACATTAGCGGTTATTTGATTTGAAGAGACGTGGCCTTTTTGTAAATGTTTATAAGTTCTGAAACTGGAAAAATAAAAGTTACTCAAGAGCACGTTTGAAGACCAGTGAGTGTAGAAAGCATCGAACGTAATGTAAATGTAGTAAATGTAGTAAATGTAGTGGATGTAGTAAATGTAGTAAATGTAGTGAATGTAGTGAATGTAGTAAATGTAGTAAATGTAGTAAATGTAGTAAATGTAGTAAATGTAGTAAATGTAGTAAATGTAGTGGATGTAGTAAATGTAGTGAATGTAGTGAATGTAGTGAATGTAGTAAATGTAGTAAATGTAGTGAATGTAGTAAATGTAGTGAATGTAGTGAATGTAGTGAATGTAGTGAATGTAGTGAATGTAGTAAATGTAGTGAATGTAGTGAATGTAGTAAATGTAGTAAATGTAGTGAATGTAGTAAATGTAGTGAATGTAGTGAATGTAGTGAATGTAGTGAATGTAGTGAATGTAGTAAATGTAGTGAATGTAGTGAATGTAGTAAATGTAGTAAATGTAGTAAATGTAGTGAATGTAGTAAATGTAGTGAATGTAGTGAATGTAGTGAATGTAGTGAATGTAGTGAATGTAGTAAATGTAGTGAATGTAGTGAATGTAGTAAATGTAGTAAATGTAGTGAATGTAGTGAATGTAGTGAATGTAGTGAATGTAGTGAATGTAGTAAATGTAGTAAATGTAGTAAATGTAGTAAATGTAGTGAATGTAGTGAATGTAGTGAATGTAGTAAATGTAGTAAATGTAGTGGATGTAGTAAATGTAGTGAATGTAGTGAATGTAGTGAATGTAGTAAATGTAGTAAATGTAGTGGATGTAGTAAATGTAGTGAATGTAGTGAATGTAGTGAATGTAGTGAATGTAGTAAATGTAGTAAATGTAGTGAATGTAGTAAATGTAGTGAATGTAGTGAATGTAGTAAATGTAGTAAATGTAGTAAATGTAGTGAATGTAGTGGATGTAGTAAATGTAGTAAATGTAGTGAATGTAGTGAATGTAGTAAATGTAGTGAATGTAGTAAATGTAGTGGATGTAGTGAATGTAGTGAATGTAGTGAATGTAGTGAATGTAGTGAATGTAGTGAATGTAGTAAATGTAGTAAATGTAGTGAATGTAGTGAATGTAGTGAATGTAGTGAATGTAGTGAATGTAGTAAATGTAGTAAATGTAGTGAATGTAGTGAATGTAGTGAATGTAGTGAATGTAGTGAATGTAGTGAATGTAGTGAATGTAGTGAATGTAGTGAATGTAGTGAATGTAGTAAATGTAGTAAATGTAGTGAATGTAGTGAATGTAGTGAATGTAGTAAATGTAGTAAATGTAGTGAATGTAGTGAATGTAGTGAATGTAGTGAATGTAGTGAATGTAGTGGATGTAGTGGATGTAGTGGATGTAGTGAATGTAGTGAATGTAGTAAATGTAGTAAATGTAGTGAATGTAGTGAAGGTAGTGAATGTAGTAATGTAGTAAATGTAGTGAATGTAGTGAATGTAGTGAATGTAGTGAATGTAGTGAATGTAGTGAATGTAGTGGATGTAGTAAATGTAGTGAATGTAGTGAATGTAGTGAATGTAGTGATGTAGTGGATGTAGTGGATGTAGTAAATGTAGTGAATGTAGTAAATGTAGTAAATGTAGTGAATGTAGTGAATGTAGTGAATGTAGTGAATGTAGTGAATGTAGTGAATGTAGTGGATGTAGTAAATGTAGTGAATGTAGTAAATGTAGTAATGTAGTGAATGTAGTGATGTAGTGAATGTAGTGAATGTAGTGAATGTAGTGAATGTAGTAAATGTAGTAAATGTAGTGAATGTAGTGAATGTAGTGAATGTAGTGAATGTAGTGAATGTAGTGGATGTAGTAAATGTAGTGAATGTAGTAAATGTAGTAAATGTAGTGAATGTAGTGAATGTAGTGAATGTAGTGAATGTAGTGAATGTAGTGGATGTAGTAAATGTAGTGAATGTAGTAAATGTAGTAATGTAGTAATGTAGTGAATGTAGTGATGTAGTGAATGTAGTGAATGTAGTAAATGTAGTGAATGTAGTGAATGTAGTGACATGTAGTGAATGTAGTGAATGTAGTGGATGTAGTAATGTAGTGAATGTAGTGAATGTAGTGAATGTAGTGAATGTAGTAAATGTAGTAAATGTAGTAAATGTAGTGAATGTAGTGGATGTAGTAAATGTAGTGAATGTAGTAATGTAGTAATGTAGTGAATGTAGTGAATGTAGTGAATGTAGTGAATGTAGTGAATGTAGTAAATGTAGTAATGTAGTGAATGTAGTGAATGTAGTGAATGTAGTGAATGTAGTGAATGTAGTGAATGTAGTAAATGTAGTGAATGTAGTGAATGTAGTGGATGTAGTAAATGTAGTGAATGTAGTAATGTAGTAAATGTAGTGAATGTAGTGAATGTAGTGAATGTAGTAAATGTAGTAAATGTAGTAAATGTAGTGAATGTAGTAATGTAGTGAATGTAGTGAATGTAGTGAATGTAGTGAATGTAGTGAATGTAGTAAATGTAGTGAATGTAGTAATGTAGTAAATGTAGTAAATGTAGTGAATGTAGTGGAATGTAGTGATGTAGTAAATGTAGTGAATGTAGTAAATGTAGTAAATGTAGTAAATGTAGTGAATGTAGTGAATGTAGTAATGTATGATGTAGAATGTAGTGAATGTAGTGAATGTAGTAAATGTAGTAAATGTAGTAAATGTAGTGAATGTAGTGAATGTAGTGGATGTAGTAAATGTAGTGAATGTAGTGAATGTAGTAAATGTAGTAAATGTAGTAATGTAGTGAATGTAGTAAATGTAGTGAATGTAGTGAATGTAGTAAATGTAGTAAATGTAGTAAATGTAGTAAATGTAGTAAATGTAGTGAATGTAGTGAATGTAGTGAATGTAGTGAATGTAGTAAATGTAGTAAATGTAGTAAATGTAGTAAATGTAGTGAATGTAGTAAATGTAGTGAATGTAGTGAATGTAGTAAATGTAGTAAATGTAGTAAATGTAGTAATGTAGTAAATGTAGTGAATGTAGTGAATGTAGTGAATGTAGTAAATGTAGTAAATGTAGTAAATGTAGTGGAATGTAGTAAATGTAGTGAATGTAGTAAATGTAGTAAATGTAGTAAATGTAGTGAATGTAGTAATTGTAGTAATGTAGTAATGTAGTGAATGTAGTAAATGTAGTGAATGTAGTAAATGTAGTAAATGTAGTAAATGTAGTGAATGTAGTGAATGTAGTAAATGTAGTGAATGTAGTGAATGTAGTGAATGTAGTAATGTAGTAAATGTAGTAAATTAGTGAATGTAGTAGAATGTAGTAAATGTAGTAAATGTAGTGAATGTAGTGAATGTAGTAAATGTAGTAAATGTAGTAAATGTAGTGAATGTAGTAAATGTAGTGAATGTAGTAAATGTAGTATTAATGTAGTGAATGTAGTAAATGTAGTAAATGTAGTAAATGTAGTGAATGTAGTAAATGTAGTGAATGTA
>NW_027315837.1:0-42500 GCF_026437365.1 Eucyclogobius newberryi
GGTGAGGGACTGTGAGGAGAGAAAAGAGAGGTGAGGGACTGTGAGGGAGAGAGAAGAGAGGTGAGGACTGTGGGGGAGAGAAGAGAGGTGAGGGACTGTGAGGGAGAGAAAAGAGAGGTGAGGACTGTGAGGGAGAAAGAGAGGTGAGGGACTGTGGGGAGAGAGAAGAGAGGTGAGGGACTGTGAGGGAGAGAAGAGAGGTGAGGGACTGTGAGGGAGAGAAGAGAGGTGAGGGACTGTGAGGGAGAGAAGAGAGGTGAGGGACTGTGAGGGAGAGAGAAGAGAGGTGAGGGACTGTGAGGGAGAGAAGAGAGGTGAGGGACTTTGAGGAGAGAGAAGAGAGGTGAGGGACTGTGAGGGGAGAGAAGAGAGGTGAGGGACTGTGGGGAGAGAAGAGAGGTGAGGGACTGTGGGGGAGAGAAGAGAGGTGAGGGACTGTGGGGGAGAGAAGAGAGGTGAGGGACTGTGAGGGAGAGAAGAGAGGTGAGGGACTGTGGGGAGAGAAGAGAGGTGAGGGACTGTGAGGGAGAGAAAGAGAGGTGAGGGACTGTGGGGAGAGAGAAAGAGGTGAGGGACTGTGGGGAGAGAGAAGAGAGGTGAGGGACTGTGAGGGAGTTAAGAGAGGTGAGGGACTGTGAGGGAGAGAAGAGAGGTGAGGGACTGTGAGGGAGAGAAAGAGAGGTGAGGGACTGTGAGGGAGAGAAGAGAGGTGAGGGACTGTGAGGGAGAGAAGAGAGGTGAGGGACTGTGAGGGAGAGAAAGAGAGGTGAGGGACTGTGAGGGAGAGAAGAGAGGTGAGGGACTGTGAGGGAGAGAGAAGAGAGGTGAGGGACTGTGAGGGAGAGAAGAGAGGTGAGGGACTGTGAGGGAGAGAAGAGAGGTGAGGGACTGTGAGGGAGAGAAGAGAGGTGAGGGACTGTGAGGGAGAGAGAAGAGAGGTGAGGGACTGTGAGGGAGAGAAGAGAGGTGAGGGACTGTGAGGGGAGAGAAGAGAGGTGAGGGACTGTGAGGGAGAGAGAAGAGAGGTGAGGGACTGTGGGGAGAGAGAGAGGAGGGAGAGAGAGAGGTGAGGGACTGTGAGGGAGAGAGAAGAGAGGTGAGGGACTGTGAGGGAGAGAAGAGAGGTGAGGGACTGTGGGGGAGAGAAAGAGAGGTGAGGGACTGTGGGGGAGAGAAGAGAGGTGAGGGACTGTGGGGGAGAGAAGAGAGGTGAGGACTGTGAGGGAGTGAAGAGAGGTGAGGGACTGTGGAGGGAGAGAAGAGAGGTGAGGGACTGTGGGGAGAGAGAAAGAGAGGTGAGGGACTGTGAGGGAGAGAGAAGAGAGGTGAGGGACTGTGGGGGAGAGAAGAGAGGTGAGGGACTGTGAGGGAGTTAAGAGAGGTGAGGGACTGTGAGGGAGAGAAGAGAGGTGAGGGACTGTGGGGGAGAGAGAAGAGAGGTGAGGGACTGTGAGGGAGAGAAGAGAGGTGAGGGACTGTGAGGGAGAGAGAAGAGAGGTGAGGGACTGTGAGGGAGAGAAGAGAGGTGAGGGACTGTGAGGGAGAGAAGAGAGGTGAGGGACTGTGGGGAGAGAGAAGAGAGGTGAGGGACTGTGAGGGAGAGAAGAGAGGTGAGGGACTGTGAGGGGAGAGAAAGAGAGGTGAGGGACTGTGAGGGAGAGAGAAGAGAGGTGAGGGACTGTGAGGGAGAGAGAAGAGAGGTGAGGGACTGTGGGGGAGAGAAGAGAGGTGAGGGACTGTGGGGGAGAGAGAAGAGAGGTGAGGGACTGTGGGGGAGAGAGAAGAGAGGTGAGGGACTGTGAGGGAGAGAAGAGAGGTGAGGGACTGTGGGGAGAGAGAAGAGAGGTGAGGGACTGTGAGGGAGAGAAAAGAGAGGTGAGGGACTGTGGGGAGAGAGAAAGAGGTGAGGGACTGTGGGGGAGAGAAGAGAGGTGAGGGACTGTGAGGGAGTTAAGAGAGGTGAGGGACTGTGAGGGAGAGAGAAGAGAGGTGAGGGACTGTGAGGGAGAGAAGAGAGGTGAGGGACTGTGAGGGAGAGAAAGAGAGGTGAGGGACTGTGAGGGAGAGAAGAGAGGTGAGGGACTGTGAGGGAGAGAAAAGAGAGGTGAGGGACTGTGGGGGAGAGAGAAGAGAGGTGAGGGACTGTGAGGGAGAGAAGAGAGGTGAGGGACTGTGAGCGAGAGAAGAGTGGTGAGGGACTGTGAGGGAGAGAAAGAGAGGGGAGGGACTGTGGGGGAGAGAAGAGAGGTGAGGGACTGTGAGCGAGAGAAGAGTGGTGAGGGACTGTGAGGGAGAGAGAAGAGAGGTGAGGGACTGTGAGGGAGAGAGAAGAGAGGTGAGGGACTGTGAGGGAGAGAGAAGAGAGGTGAGGGACTGTGAGGGAGTTAAGAGAGGTGAGGGACTGTGAGGGAGAGAGAAGAGAGGTGAGGGACTGTGAGGGAGAGAGAAGAGAGGTGAGGGACTGTGAGGGAGAGAGAAGAGAGGTGAGGGACTGTGAGGGAGAGAGAAGAGAGGTGAGGGACTGTGGGGGAGAGAAGAGAGGTGAGGGACTGTGAGGGAGAGAGAAGAGAGGTGAGGGACTGTGGGGGAGAAAAGAGAGGTGAGGGACTGTGAGGGAGAGAGAAGAGAGGTGAGGGACTGTGGGGGAGAGAGTAGAGAGGTGAGGGACTGTGGGGGAGAGAGACGAGAGGTGAGGGACTGTGGGGGAGAGAAGAGAGGTGAGGGACTGTGAGGGAGTTAAGAGAGGTGAGGGACTGTGAGGGAGAGAAGAGAGGTGAGGGACTGTGAGGGAGAGAAAGAGAGGTGAGGGACTGTGAGGGAGAGAAGAGAGGTGAGGGACTGTGAGGGAGAGAAGAGAGGTGAGGGACTGTGAGGGAGAGAAAAGAGAGGTGAGGGACTATGAGGGAGAGAAGAGAGGTGAGGGACTGTGGGGGAGGGAAGAGAGGTGAGGGACTGTGAGGGAGAGAAGAGAGGTGAGGGACTGTGAGGGAGAGAGAAGAGAGGTGAGGGACTGTGAGGGAGAGAAGAGAGGTGAGGGACTTTGAGGGAGAGAGAAGAGAGGTGAGGGACTGTGAGGGAGAGAGAAGAGAGGTGAGGGACTGTGAGGGAGAGAAGAGAGGTGAGGGACTGTGAGGGAGAGAAAAGAGAGGTGAGGGACTGTGAGGGAGAGAAGAGAGGTGAGGGACTGTGAGGGAGAGAAAAGAGAGGTGAGGGACTGTGGGGGAGAGAGAAGAGAGGTGAGGGACTGTGAGGGAGAGAAGAGAGGTGAGGGACTGTGAGCGAGAGAAGAGTGGTGAGGGACTGTGAGGGAGAGAAAAGAGAGGGGAGGGACTGTGGGGGAGAGAAGAGAGGTGAGGGACTGTGAGCGAGAGAAGAGTGGTGAGGGACTGTGAGGGAGAGAGAAGAGAGGTGAGGGACTGTGAGGGAGAGAAGAGAGGTGAGGGACTGTGAGGGAGAGAGAAGAGAGGTGAGGGACTGTGAGGGAGAGAAGAGAGGTGAGGGACTGTGAGGGAGAGAGAAGAGAGGTGAGGGACTGTGAGGGAGATAAGAGAGGTGAGGGACTGTGAGGGAGAGAGAAGAGAGGTGAGGGACTGTGAGGGAGAGAGAAGAGAGGTGAGGGACTGTGAGGGAGAGAGAAGAGAGGTGAGGGACTGTGAGGGAGAGAGAAGAGAGGTGAGGGACTGTGGGGGAGAGAAGAGAGGTGAGGGACTGTGGGGAGAGAGAAGAGAGGTGAGGGACTGTGGGGAGAAAAGAGAGGTGAAGGACTGTGAGGGAGAGAGAAGAGAGGTGAGGGACTGTGGGGAGAGAGTAGAGAGGTGAGGGACTGTGGGGGAGAGAGACGAGAGGTGAGGGACTGTGGGGGAGAGAAGAGAGGTGAGGGACTGTGAGGGAGTTAAGAGAGGTGAGGGACTGTGAGGGAGAGAAGAGAGGTGAGGGACTGTGAGGGAGAGAAAAGAGAGGTGAGGGACTGTGAGGGAGAGAAGAGAGGTGAGGGACTGTGAGGGAGAGAAGAGAGGTGAGGGACTGTGAGGGAGAGAAAAGAGAGGTGAGGGACTGTGAGGGAGAGAAGAGAGGTGAGGGACTTTGAGGGAGAGAGAAGAGAGGTGAGGGACTATGAGGGAGAGAAGAGAGGTGAGGGACTGTGGGGGAGGGAAGAGAGGTGAGGGACTGTGAGGGAGAGAAGAGAGGTGAGGGACTGTGAGGGAGAGAGAAGAGAGGTGAGGGACTGTGAGGGAGAGAAGAGAGGTGAGGGACTTTGAGGGAGAGAGAAGAGAGGTGAGGGACTGTGAGGGAGAGAGAAGAGAGGTGAGGGACTGTGAGGGAGAGAAGAGAGGTGAGGGACTGTGGGGGAGAGAAGAGAGGTGAGGGACTGTGAGGGAGAGAAAAGAGAGGTGAGGGACTGTGAGGGAGAAAAGAGAGGTGAGGGACTGTGGGGGAGAGAAAAGAGAGGTGAGGGACTGTGGGGGAGAGAAGAGAGGTGAGGGACTGTGGGGAGAGAAGAGAGGTGAGGGACTGTGAGGGAGTGAGGAGAGGTGAGGGACTGTGGAGGAGAGAAGAGAGGTGAGGGACTGTGGGGGAGAAAAGAGAGGTGAGGGACTGTGAGGGAGAGAGAAGAGAGGTGAGGGACTGTGGGGGAGAGAAGAGAGGTGAGGGACTGTGAGGGAGTTAAGAGAGGTGAGGGACTGTGAGGGAGAGAAGAGAGGTGAGGGACTGTGGGGGAGAGAGAAGAGAGGTGAGGGACTGTGAGGGAGTGAAGAGAGGTGAGGGACTGTGGGGGAGAGAGAAGAGAGGTGAGGGACTGTGAGGGAGAGAAGAGAGGTGAGGGACTGTGAGGGAGAGAAGAGAGGTGAGGGACTGTGGGGGAGAGAGAAGAGAGGTGAGGGACTGTGAGGGAGAGAAGAGAGGTGAGGGACTGTGAGGGAGAGAAAAGAGAGGTGAGGGACTGTGAGGGAGAGAGAAGAGAGGTGAGGGACTGTGAGGGAGAGAGAAGAGAGGTGAGGGACTGTGGGGGAGAGAAGAGAGGTGAGGGACTGTGGGGGAGAGAGAAGAGAGGTGAGGGACTGTGGGGAGAGAGAAGAGAGGTGAGGGACTGTGAGGGAGAGAAGAGAGGTGAGGGACTGTGGGGGAGAGAGAAGAGAGGTGAGGGACTGTGAGGGAGAGAAAAGAGAGGTGAGGGACTGTGGGGGAGAGAGAAAAGAGGTGAGGGACTGTGGGGGAGAGAAGAGAGGTGAGGGACTGTGAGGGAGTTAAGAGAGGTGAGGGACTGTGAGGGAGAGAGAAGAGAGGTGAGGGACTGTGAGGGAGAGAAGAGAGGTGAGGGACTGTGAGGGAGAGAAAAGAGAGGTGAGGGACTGTGAGGGAGAGAAGAGAGGTGAGGGACTGTGAGGGAGAGAAAAGAGAGGTGAGGGACTGTGGGGGAGAGAGAAGAGAGGTGAGGGACTGTGAGGGAGAGAAGAGAGGTGAGGGACTGTGAGCGAGAGAAGAGTGGTGAGGGACTGTGAGGGAGAGAAAAGAGAGGGGAGGGACTGTGGGGGAGAGAAGAGAGGTGAGGGACTGTGAGCGAGAGAAGAGTGGTGAGGGACTGTGAGGGAGAGAGAAGAGAGGTGAGGGACTGTGAGGGAGAGAGAAGAGAGGTGAGGGACTGTGAGGGAGAGAAGAGAGGTGAGGGACTGTGAGGGAGAGAGAAGAGAGGTGAGGGACTGTGAGGGAGTTAAGAGAGGTGAGGGACTGTGAGGGAGAGAGAAGAGAGGTGAGGGACTGTGAGGGAGAGAGAAGAGAGGTGAGGGACTGTGAGGGAGAGAGAAGAGAGGTGAGGGACTGTGGGGGAGAGAAGAGAGGTGAGGGACTGTGGGGGAGAGAGAAGAGAGGTGAGGGACTGTGGGGGAGAAAAGAGAGGTGAGGGACTGTGAGGGAGAGAGAAGAGAGGTGAGGGACTGTGGGGGAGAGAGTAGAGAGGTGAG
The DNA here is from genome assembly GCF_026437365.1 of Eucyclogobius newberryi. Lineage (NCBI taxonomy): Eukaryota > Metazoa > Chordata > Actinopteri > Gobiiformes > Gobiidae > Eucyclogobius > Eucyclogobius newberryi. The sequence continues at coordinate 5,961 of NW_027315837.1, forward strand.
GGACTGTGGGGGAGAGAGACGAGAGGTGAGGGACTGTGAGGGAGAGAAGAGAGGTGAGGGACTGTGAGGGAGAGAGAAGAGAGGTGAGGGACTGTGAGGGAGAGAGAAGAGAGGTGAGGGACTGTGGGGGAGAGAGAAGAGAGGTGAGGGACTGTGGGGGAGAGAAGAGAGGTGAGGGACTGTGAGGGAGAGAGAAGAGAGGTGAGGGACTGTGGGGGAGAGAGAAGAGAGGTGAGGGACTGTGGGGGAGAGAGACGAGAGGTGAGGGACTGTGAGGGAGAGAAGAGAGATGAGGACTGTGGGGGAGAGAGAAGAGAGGTGAGGGACTGTGGGGGAGAGAAGAGAGGTGAGGACTGTGGGGGAGAGAGAAGAGAGGTGAGGGACTGTGAGGGAGAGAAGAGAGGTGAGGGACTGTGAGGGAGAGAAGAGAGGTGAGGGACTGTCAGGGAGAGAAGAGAGGTGAGGGACTGTGAGGGAGAGAGAAGAGAGGTGAGGGACTGTGGGGAGAGAAGAGAGGTGAGGGACTGTGAGGGAGAGAAAAGAGGTGAGGGACTGTGGGGGAGAGAAGAGAGGTGAGGGACTGTGAGGGAGAGAAAAGAGAGGTGAGGGACTGTGAGGGAGAAAAGAGAGGTGAGGGACTGTGGGGGAGAGAGAAGAGAGGTGAGGGTCTGTGGGGAGAGAAGAGAGGTGAGGGACTGTGGGGGAGAGAAGAGAGGTGAGGGACTGTGGGGGAGAGAAGAGAGGTGAGGGACTGTGGGGGAGAGAAGAGAGGTGAGGGACTGTGAGGGAGAGAAGAGAGGTGAGGGACTGTGGGGGAGAGAGAAGAGAGGTGAGGGACTGTGAGGGAGAGAAGAGAGGTGAGGGACTGTGGGGGAGAGAGAAGAGAGGTGAGGGACTGTGAGGGAGAGAAAAGAGAGGTGAGGGACTGTGGGGGAGAGAGAAAAGAGGTGAGGGACTGTGGGGGAGAGAAGAGAGGTGAGGGACTGTGAGGGAGTTAAGAGAGGTGAGGGACTGTGAGGGAGAGAGAAGAGAGGTGAGGGACTGTGAGGGAGAGAAGAGAGGTGAGGGACTGTGAGGGAGAGAAAGAGAGGTGAGGGACTGTGGGGGAGAGAGAAGAGAGGTGAGGGACTGTGAGGGAGAGAAGAGAGGTGAAGGACTGTGAGGGAGAGAAGAGAGGTGAGGGACTGTGGGGGAGAGAGAAGAAAGGTGAGGGACTGTGAGGGAGAGAAGAGAGGTGAGGGACTGTGGGGAGAGAGAAGAGAGGTGAGGGACTGTGAGGGAGTTAAGAGAGGTGAGGGACTGTGAGGGAGAGAGAAGAGAGGTGAGGGACTGTGAGGGAGAGAAGAGAGGTGAGGGACTGTGAGGGAGAGAAAAGAGAGGTGAGGGACTGTGAGGGAGAGAAGAGAGGTGAGGGACTGTGAGGGAGAGAAAAGAGAGGTGAGGGACTGTGGGGGAGAGAGAAGAGAGGTGAGGGACTGTGAGGGAGAGAAGAGAGGTGAAGGACTGTGAGGGAGAGAAGAGAGGTGAGGGACTGTGGGGGAGAGAGAAGAAAGGTGAGGGACTGTGAGGGAGAGAAGAGAGGTGAGGGACTGTGAGGGAGAGAAAAGAGAGGTGAGGGACTGTGAGGGAGAGAAGAGAGGTGAGGGACTGTGAGGGAGAGAAGAGAGGTGAGGGACTTTGAGGGAGAGAGAAGAGAGGTGAGGGACTGTGGGGGAGAGAAGAGAGGTGAGGGACTGTGGGGGAGAGAAGAGAGGTGAGGGACTGTGAGGGAGAGAAGAGAGGTGAGGGACTGTGAGGGAGAGAAGAGAGGTGAGGGACTGTGAGGGAGAGAAAAGAGAGGGGAGGGACTGTGGGGGAGAGAAGAGAGGTGAGGGACTGTGAGCGAGAGAAGAGTGGTGAGGGACTGTGAGGGAGAGAGAAGATAGGTGAGGGACTGTGAGGGAGAGAGAAGAGAGGTGAGGGACTGTGAGGGAGAGAGAAGAGAGGTGAGGGACTGTGAGGGAGAGAGAAGAGAGGTGAGGGACTGTGAGGGAGAGAAGAGAGGTGAGGGACTGTGAGGGAGGTAAGAGAGGTGAGGGACTGTGAGAGAGAGAGAAGAGAGGTGAGGGACTGTGAGGGAGAGAGAAGAGAGGTGAGGGACTGTGGGGTGAGAAGAGAGGTGAGGGACTGTGGGGAGAGAGAAGAGAGGTGAGGGACTGTGGGGAGAAAAGAGAGGTGAGGGACTGTGGGGAGAGAGAAGAGAGGTGAGGGACTGTGGGGGAGAGAGACGAGAGGTGAGGGACTGTGAGGGAGAGAAGAGAGGTGAGGGACTGTGGGGGAGAGAGAAGAGAGGTGAGGGACTGTGAGGGAGAGAGAAGAGAGGTGAGGGACTGTGAGGGAGAGAGAAGAGAGGTGAGGGACTGTGAGGGAGAGAGAAGAGAGGTGAGGGACTGTGAGGGAGAGAAGAGAGGTGAGGGACTGTGGGGGAGAGAAGAGAGGTGAGGGACTGTGAGGGAGTGAAGAGAGGTGAGGGACAGTGAGGGAGAGAAGAGAGGTGAGGGACTGTGGGGGAGAGAGAAGAGAGGTGATGGACTGTGAGGGAGAGAAGAGAGGTGAGGGACTGTGAGGGAGAGAAGAGAGGTGAGGGACTGTGAGGGAGAGAGAAGAGAGGTGAGGGACTGTGAGGGAGAGAAAAGAGAGGTGAGGGACTGTGAGGGAGAGAGAAGAGAGGTGAGGGACTGTGGGGGAGAGAAGAGAGGTGAGGGACTGTGAGGGAGAGAAAAGAGAGGTGAGGGACTGTGAGGGAGAAAAGAGAGGTGAGGGACTGTGGGGGAGAGAGAAGAGAGGTGAGGGACTGTGAGGGAGAGAAGAGAGGTGAGGGACTGTGAGGGAGAGAAGAGAGGTGAGGGACTGTGAGGGAGAGAAAAGAGAGGTGAGGGACTGTGAGGGAGAGAAGAGAGGTGAGGGACTTTGAGGGAGAGAGAAGAGAGGTGAGGGACTATGAGGGAGAGAAGAGAGGTGAGGGACTGTGGGGGAGAGAAGAGAGGTGAGGGACTGTGAGGGAGAGAAGAGAGGTGAGGGACTGTGAGGGAGAGAGAAGAGAGGTGAGGGACTGTGAGGGAGAGAAGAGAGGTGAGGGACTTTGAGGGAGAGAGAAGAGAGGTGAGGGACTGTGAGGGAGAGAGAAGAGAGGTGAGGGACTGTGGGGGAGAGAAGAGAGGTGAGGGACTGTGGGGGAGAGAAGAGAGGTGAGGGACTGTGGGGGAGAGAAGAGAGGTGAGGGACTGTGAGGGAGAGAAGAGAGGTGAGGGACTGTGGGGAGAGAGAAGAGAGGTGAGGGACTGTGAGGGAGAGAAAAGAGAGGTGAGGGACTGTGGGGGAGAGAGAAAGAGGTGAGGGACTGTGGGGGAGAGAAGAGAGGTGAGGGACTGTGAGGGAGAGAAGAGAGGTGAGGGACTGTGAGGGAGAGAAAAGAGAGGTGAGGGACTGTGAGGGAGAGAAGAGAGGTGAGGGACTGTGAGGGAGAGAAGAGAGGTGAGGGACTGTGAGGGAGAGAAAAGAGAGGTGAGGGACTGTGAGGGAGAGAAGAGAGGTGAGGGACTTTGAGGGAGAGAGAAGAGAGGTGAGGGACTGTGGGGGAGAGAAGAGAGGTGAGGGACTGTGAGGGAGAGAAGAGAGGTGAGGGACTGTGAGGGAGAGAGAAGAGAGGTGAGGGACTGTGAGGGAGAGAAGAGAGGTGAGGGACTTTGAGGGAGAGAGAAGAGAGGTGAGGGACTGTGAGGGAGAGAGAAGAGAGGTGAGGGACTGTGAGGGAGAGAAGAGAGGTGAGGGACTGTGGGGGAGAGAAGAGAGGTGAGGGACTGTGAGGGAGTGAGGAGAGGTGAGGGACTGTGGAGGAGAGAAGAGAGGTGAGGGACTGTGGGGGAGAAAAGAGAGGTGAGGGACTGTGAGGGAGAGAGAAGAGAGGTGAGGGACTGTGGGGGAGAGAGAAGAGAGGTGAGGGACTGTGGGGGAGAGAGAAGAGAGGTGAGGGACTGTGAGGGAGAGAAGAGAGGTGAGGGACTGTGGGGGAGAGAGAAGAGAGGTGAGGGACTGTGAGGAAATGAAGAGAGGTGAGGGACTGTGGGGGAGAGAGAAGAGAGGTGAGGGACTGTGAGGGAGAGAGAGAGGAGAGGGACTGTGGGAGAGAGAAGAGAGGTGAGGACTGTGAGGGAGAGAAGAGAGGTGAGGGACTGTGAGGGAGAGAAAAGAGAGGTGAGGGACTGTGGGGAGAGAGAAGAGAGGTGAGGGACTGTGAGGGAGAGAAAAGAGAGGTGAGGGACTGTGGGGGAGAGAGAAGAGAGGTGAGGGACTGTGAGGGAGAGAAGAGAGGTGAGGGACTGTGAGGGAGAGAGAAGAGAGGTGAGGGACTGTGAGGGAGAGAGAAGAGAGGTGAGGGACTGTGGGGGAGAGAAGAGAGGTGAGGGACTGTGGGGGAGAGAAGAGAGGTGAGGGACTGTGAGGGAGAGAAGAGAGGTGAGGGACTGTGAGGGAGAGAAGAGAGGTGAGGGACTGTGGGGGAGAGAAGAGAGGTGAGGGACTGTGAGGAGAGAAAAGAGAGGTGAGGGACTGTGGGGGAGAGAGAAGAGAGGTGAGGGACTGTGAGGGAGAGAAGAGAGGTGAGGGACTGTGAGGGAGAGAGAAGAGAGGTGAGGGACTGTGAGGGAGAGAGAAGAGAGGTGAGGGACTGTGGGGGAGAGAAGAGAGGTGAGGGACTGTGGGGGAGAGAAGAGAGGTGAGGGACTGTGAGGGAGAGAAGAGAGGTGAGGGACTGTGAGGGAGAGAAGAGAGGTGAGGGACTGTGGGGGAGAGAAGAGAGGTGAGGGACTGTGAGGGAGAGATAAGAGAGGTGAGGGACTGTGGGGAGAGAGAAGAGAGGTGAGGGACTGTGGGGGAGAGAAGAGAGGTGAGGGACTGTGGGGGAGAGAGAAGAGAGGTGAGGGACTGTGGGGAGAGAGAAGAGAGGTGAGGGACTGTGGGGGAGAGGAGAGAGGTGAGGGACTGTGAGGGAGAGAGAAGAGAGGTGAGGGACTGTGGGGGAGAGAAGAGAGGTGAGGGACTGTGGGGGAGAGAGGAGAGGTGAGGGACTGTGGGGGAGAGAAGAGAGGTGAGGGACTGTGAGGGAGAGAAGAGAGGTGAGGGACTGTGGGGGAGACAAGAGAGGTGAGGGACTGTGGGGGAAAGAAGAGAGGTGAGGGACTGTGGGGAGAGAAGAGAGGTGAGGGACTGTGAGGGAGAGATAAGAGAGGTGAGGGACTGTGGGGATGAGAGAAGAGAGGTGAGGGACTGTGGGGGAGTGAAGAGAGGTGAGGGACTGTGAGGGAGAGATAAGAGAGGTGAGGGACTGTGGGGAGAGAAGAGAGGTGAGGGACTGTGGGGGAGAGTAGAGAGGTGAGGGACTGTGGGGGAGAGAAGAGAGGTGAGGGACTGTGAGGGAGTGAAGAGAGGTGAGGGACTGTGGGGGAGAGAGAAGAGAGGTGAGGGACTGTGAGGGAGAAAAGAGGGGTGAGGGACTGTGGGGGAGAGGAGAGAGGTGAGGGACTGTGGGGGAGAGAGAAGAGAGGTGAGGGACTGTGGGGGAGAGAGAAGAGAGGTGAGGGACTGTGGGGGAGGGAGAAGAGAGGTGAGGGACTGTGGGGGAGAAAAGAGAGGTGAGGGACTGTGAGGGAGAGAGAAGAGAGGTGAGGGACTGTGGGGGAGAGAGAAGAGAGGTGAGGGACTGTGGGGGAGAGAAAAGAGAGGTGAGGGACTGTGGGGGAGAGAGAAGAGAGGTGAGGGACTGTGAGGGAGAGAAGAGAGGTGAGGGACTGTGGGGAGAGAGAAAAGAGGTGAGGGACTGTGGGGGAGAGAAGAGAGGTGAGGGACTGTGGGGGAGAGAAGAGAGGTGAGGGACTGTGGCGGAGAGAGAAGAGAGGTGAGGGACTGTGGGGGAGAGAGAAGAGAGGTGAGGGACTGTGGGGGAGAGAAGAGAGGTGAGGGACTGTGGGGGAGAGAGAAGAGAGGTGAGGGACTGTGGGGGAGAGAGAAGAGAGGTGAGGGACTGTGGGGGAGAGAAGAGAGGTGAGGGACTGTGAGGGAGAGAGAAGAGAGGTGAGGGACTGTGAGGGAGAGAAAAGAGAGGTGAGGGACTGTGAGGGAGAGAGAAGAGAGGTGAGGGACTGTGGGGGAGAGAGAAGAGAGGTGAGGGACTGTGAGGGAGAGAAGAGAGGTGAGGGACTGTGAGGGAGAGAGAAAAGAGGTGAGGGACTGTGGGGGAGAGAAGAGAGGTGAGGGACTGTGAGGGAGTTAAGAGAGGTGAGGGACTGTGAGGGAGAGAGAAGAGAGGTGAGGGACTGTGAGGGAGAGAAGAGAGGTGAGGGACTGTGAGGGAGAGAGAAGAGAGGTGAGGGACTGTGGGGGATGGAGAAGAGAGGTGAGGGACTGTGGGGGAGAAAAGAGAGGTGAGGGACTGTGGGGAGAGAGAAGAGAGGTGAGGGACTGTGGGGGAGAGAGAAGAGAGGTTAGGGACTGTGGGGGAGAGAAGAGAGGTGAGGGACTGTGGGGGAGGGAGAAGAGAGGTGAGGGACTGCGGGGTAGAGAAGAGAGGTGAGGGACTGTGAGGGAGAGAGAAGAGAGGTGAGGGACTGTGGGGGAGAGAAGAGAGGTGAGGGACTGTGGGGGAGAGAGAAAAGAGGTGAGGGACTGTGAGGGAGAGAAGAGAGGTGAGGGACTGTGGGGGAGAGAAGAGAGGTGAGGGACTGTGAGGGAGAGAGAAGAGAGGTGAGGGAATGTGGGGGAGAGAAGAGAGGTGAGGGACTGTGGGGGAGGGAGAAGAGAGGTGAGGGACTGTGGGGAGAAAAGAGAGGTGAGGGACTGTGAGGGAGAGAGAAGAGAGGTGAGGGACTGTGGGGGAGAGAGAAAAGAGGTGAGGGACTGTGGGGAGAGAAGAGAGGTGAGGGACTGTGGGGGAGAGAAGAGAGGTGAGGGACTGTGAGGGAGAGAGAAGAGAGGTGAGGGACTGTGAGGGAGAGAAGAGAGGTGAGGGACTGTGAGGGAGAGAGAAGAGAGGTGAGGGACTGTGGGGGAGAGAAGAGAGGTGAGGGACTGTGGGGGAGGGAGAAGAGAGGTGAGGGACTGTGAGGGAGAGAGAAGAGAGGTGAGGGACTGTGGGGGAGAGAGAAGAGAGGTGAGGGACTGTGGGGAGAGAAAGAGAGGTGAGGGACTGTGGGGGAGAGAGAAGAGAGGTGAGGGACTGTGAGGGAGAGAAGATAGGTGAGGGACTGTGGGGAGAAAGAAAAGAGGTGAGGGACTGTGGGGGAGAGAAGAGAGGTGAGGGACTGTGGGGGAGAGAAGAGAGGTGAGGGACTGTGGCGGAGAGAGAAGAGAGGTGAGGGACTGTGGGGGGGAGAGAAGAGAGGTGAGGGACTGTGGGGGAGAGAGAGAGGTGAGGGACTGTGGGGGAGAGAAGAGAGGTGAGGGACTGTGAGGGAGTGAAGAGAGGTGAGGGACTGTGAGGGAGAGAAGAGAGGTGAGGGACTGTGGGGAGAGAGAAGAGAGGTGAGGGACTGTGGGGGAGAGAAGAGAGGTGAGGGACTGTGGGGGAGAGAGAAGAGAGGTGAGGGACTGTGGGGGAGAGAGAAGAGAGGTGAGGGACTGTGGGGGAGAGAAGAGAGGTGAGGGACTGTGGGGTAGAGAAGAGAGGTGAGGGACTGTGAGGGAGAGAGAAGAGAGGTGAGGGACTGTGGGGGAGAGAAGAGAGGTGAGGGACTGTGGGGGAGGGAGAAGAGAGGTGAGGGACTGTGGGGGAGAGAGAAAAGAGGTGAGGGACTGTGAGGGAGAGAAGAGAGGTGAGGGACTGTGGGGGAGAGAAGAGAGGTGAGGGACTGTGGGGGAGAGAGAAGAGAGGTGAGGGACTGTGAGGGAGAGAGAAGAGAGGTGAGGGACTGTGAGGGAGAGAAGAGAGGTGAGGGACTGTGGGGGAGAGAAGAGAGGTGAGGGACTGTGAGGGAGAGAAGAGAGGTGAGGGACTGTGAGGGAGAGAAGAGAGGTGAGGGACTGTGGGGAGAGAAGAGAGGTGAGGGACTGTGAGGGAGAGAAGAGAGGTGAGGGACTGTGGGGGAGAGAAGAGAGGTGAGGGACTGTGGGGGAGAGAAGAGAGGTGAGGGACTGTGAGGGAGAGAAGAGAGGTGAGGGACTGTGAGGGAGAGAAGAGAGGTGAGGGACTGTGGGGGAGAGAAGAGAGGTGAGGGACTGTGAGGGAGAGAAGAGAGGTGAGGGACTGTGGGGGAGAGAAGAGAGGTGAGGGACTGTGAGGGAGAGAAGAGAGGTGAGGGACTGTGGGGAGAGAAGAGAGGTGAGGGACTGTGGGGGAGAGAAGAGAGGTGAGGGACTGTGAGGGAGAGAAGAGAGGTGAGGGACTGTGGGGGAGAGAGAAGAGAGGTGAGGGACTGTGGGGGAGAGAAGAGAGGTGAGGGACTGTGGGGGAGAGAAGAGAGGTGAGGGACTGTGGGGGAGAGAAGAGAGGTGAGGGACTGTGAGGGAGAGAAGAGAGGTGAGGGACTGTGAGGAGAGAGAAGAGAGGTGAGGGACTGTGAGGGAGAGAGAAGAGAGGTGAGGGACTGTGGGGAGAGAAGAGAGGTGAGGGACTGTGGGGGAGAGAAGAGAGGTGAGGGACTGTGGGGGAGAGAAGAGAGGTGAGGGACTGTGAGGGAGAGAAGAGAGGTGAGGGACTGTGGGGGAGAGAGAAGAGAGGTGAGGGACTGTGAGGAGAGAAAGAGAGGTGAGGGACTGTGGGGGAGAGAGAAAAGAGGTGAGGGACTGTGGGGGAGAGAAGAGAGGTGAGGGACTGTGAGGGAGAGAAGAGAGGTGAGGGACTGTGAGGGAGAGAAAGAGAGGTGAGGGACTGTGAGGGAGAGAAGAGAGGTGAGGGACTGTGAGGGAGAGAAGAGAGGTGAGGGACTGTGAGGGAGAGAAAAGAGAGGTGAGGGACTGTGAGGGAGAGAAGAGAGGTGAGGGACTGTGAGGAGAGAGAAGAGAGGTGAGGGACTGTGGGGGAGAGAAGAGAGGTGAGGGACTGTGAGGGAGAGAAGAGAGGTGAGGGACTGTGAGGGAGAGAGAAGAGAGGTGAGGGACTGTGAGGGAGAGAAGAGAGGTGAGGGACTTTGAGGGAGAGAGAAGAGAGGTGAGGGACTGTGAGGAGAGAGAAGAGAGGTGAGGGACTGTGAGGGAGAGAAGAGAGGTGAGGGACTGTGGGGGAGAGAAGAGAGGTGAGGGACTGTGAGGGAGTGAGGAGAGGTGAGGGACTGTGGAGGAGAGAAGAGAGGTGAGGGACTGTGGGGGAGAAAAGAGAGGTGAGGGACTGTGAGGGAGAGAGAAGAGAGGTGAGGGACTGTGGGGAGAGAGAAGAGAGGTGAGGGACTGTGGGGGAGAGAGAAGAGAGGTGAGGGACTGTGAGGGAGAGAAGAGAGGTGAGGGACTGTGGGGAGAGAGAAGAGAGGTGAGGGACTGTGAGGAAAGAAGAGAGGTGAGGGACTGTGGGGGAGAGAGAAGAGAGGTGAGGGACTGTGAGGGAGAGAAGAGAGGTGAGGGACTGTGGGGGAGAGAGAAGAGAGGTGAAGGACTGTGAGGGAGAGAAGAGAGGTGAGGGACTGTGAGGGAGAGAAAAGAGAGGTGAGGGACTGTGGGGGAGAGAGAAGAGAGGTGAGGGACTGTGAGGGAGAGAAAAGAGAGGTGAGGGACTGTGAGGGAGAGAAGAGAGGTGAGGGACTGTGAGGGAGAGAGAAGAGAGGTGAGGGACTGTGAGGGAGAGAGAAGAGAGGTGAGGGACTGTGGGGGAGAGAAGAGAGGTGAGGGACTGTGGGGGAGAGAAGAGAGGTGAGGGACTGTGAGGGAGAGAAGAGAGGTGAGGGACTGTGAGGGAGAGAAGAGAGGTGAGGGACTGTGGGGAGAGAAGAGAGGTGAGGGACTGTGAGGGAGAGAGAAGAGAGGTGAGGGACTGTGGGGGAGAGAGAAGAGAGGTGAGGGACTGTGGGGGAGAGAAGAGAGGTGAGGGACTGTGGGGGAGAGAGAAGAGAGGTGAGGGACTGTGGGGAGAGAGAAGAGAGGTGAGGGACTGTGGGGGAGAGGAGAGAGGTGAGGGACTGTGAGGGAGAGAGAAGAGAGGTGAGGGACTGTGGGGGAGAGAAGAGAGGTGAGGGACTGTGGGGGAGAGAGGAGAGGTGAGGGACTGTGGGGGAGAGAAGAGAGGTGAGGGACTGTGAGGGAGAGAAGAGAGGTGAGGGACTGTGGGGAGACAAGAGAGGTGAGGGACTGTGGGGGAAAGAAGAGAGGTGAGGGACTGTGGGGGAGAGAAGAGAGGTGAGGGACTGTGAGGGAGAGATAAGAGAGGTGAGGGACTGTGGGGGAAGAGAGAAGAGAGGTGAGGGACTGTGGGGAGTGAAGAGAGGTGAGGGACTGTGAGGGAGAGATAAGAGAGGTGAGGGACTGTGGGGGAGAGAAGAGAGGTGAGGGACTGTGGGGGAGAGTAGAGAGGTGAGGGACTGTGGGGGAGAGAAGAGAGGTGAGGGACTGTGAGGGAGTGAAGAGAGGTGAGGGACTGTGGGGGAGAGAGAAGAGAGGTGAGGGACTGTGAGGGAGAAAAGAGGGGTGAGGGACTGTGGGGGAGAGGAGAGAGGTGAGGGACTGTGGGGGAGAGAGAAGAGAGGTGAGGGACTGTGGGGGAGAGAGAAGAGAGGTGAGGGACTGTGGGGGAGGAGAAGAGAGGTGAGGGACTGTGGGGGAGAAAAGAGAGGTGAGGGACTGTGAGGGAGAGAGAAGAGAGGTGAGGGACTGTGGGGAGAGAGAAGAGAGGTGAGGGACTGTGGGGGAGAGAAAGAGAGGTGAGGGACTGTGGGGGAGAGAGAAGAGAGGTGAGGGACTGTGCGGGAGAGAAGAGAGGTGAGGGACTGTGGGGGAGAGAGAAAAGAGGTGAGGGACTGTGGGGGAGAGAAGAGAGGTGAGGGACTAGAGGTGAGGGACTGTGGGGGAGAGAAGAGAGGTGAGGGACTGTGGCGGAGAGAGAAGAGAGGTGAGGGACTGTGGGGGAGAGAGAAGAGAGGTGAGGGACTGTGGGGGAGAGAAGAGAGGTGAGGGACTGTGGGGGAGAGAGAAGAGAGGTGAGGGACTGTGGGGGAGAGAGAAGAGAGGTGAGGGACTGTGGGGGAGAGAAGAGAGGTGAGGGACTGTGAGGGAGAGAGAAGAGAGGTGAGGGACTGTGAGGGAGAGAAAAGAGAGGTGAGGGACTGTGAGGGAGAGAGAAGAGAGGTGAGGGACTGTGGGGGAGAGAGAAGAGAGGTGAGGGACTGTGAGGGAGAGAAGAGAGGTGAGGGACTGTGAGGGAGAGAGAAAAGAGGTGAGGGACTGTGGGGGAGAGAAGAGAGGTGAGGGACTGTGAGGGAGTTAAGAGAGGTGAGGGACTGTGAGGGAGAGAGAAGAGAGGTGAGGGACTGTGAGGGAGAGAAGAGAGGTGAGGGACTGTGAGGGAGAGAGAAGAGAGGTGAGGGACTGTGGGGGATGGAGAAGAGAGGTGAGGGACTGTGGGGGAGAAAAGAGAGGTGAGGGACTGTGGGGGAGAGAAGAGAGGTGAGGGACTGTGAGGGAGAGAGAAGAGAGGTGAGGGACTGTGAGGGAGAGAGAAGAGAGGTGAGGGACTGTGGGGGAGAGAAGAGAGGTGAGGGACTGTGGGGGAGGGAGAAGAGAGGTGAGGGACTGTGAGGGAGAGAGAAGAGAGGTGAGGGACTGTGGGGGAGAGAGAAGAGAGGTGAGGGACTGTGGGGGAGAGAAAAGAGAGGTGAGGGACTGTGGGGGAGAGAGAAGAGAGGTGAGGGACTGTGAGGGAGAGAAGATAGGTGAGGGACTGTGGGGGAGAAAGAAAAGAGGTGAGGGACTGTGGGGGAGAGAAGAGAGGTGAGGGACTGTGGGGGAGAGAAGAGAGGTGAGGGACTGTGGCGGAGAGAGAAGAGAGGTGAGGGACTGTGGGGGGGAGAGAAGAGAGGTGAGGGACTGTGGGGGAGAGAAGAGAGGTGAGGGACTGTGGGGGAGAGAAGAGAGGTGAGGGACTGTGAGGGAGTGAAGAGAGGTGAGGGACTGTGAGGGAGAGAAGAGAGGTGAGGGACTGTGGGGGAGAGAGAAGAGAGGTGAGGGACTGTGGGGGAGAGAAGAGAGGTGAGGGACTGTGGGGGAGAGAGAAGAGAGGTGAGGGACTGTGGGGGAGAGAGAAGAGAGGTGAGGGACTGTGGGGGAGAGAAGAGAGGTGAGGGACTGTGGGGTAGAGAAGAGAGGTGAGGGACTGTGAGGGAGAGAGAAGAGAGGTGAGGGACTGTGGGGGAGAGAAGAGAGGTGAGGGACTGTGGGGGAGGGAGAAGAGAGGTGAGGGACTGTGGGGGAGAGAGAAAAGAGGTGAGGGACTGTGAGGGAGAGAAGAGAGGTGAGGGACTGTGGGGGAGAGAAGAGAGGTGAGGGACTGTGGGGGAGAGAGAAGAGAGGTGAGGGACTGTGAGGGAGAGAGAAGAGAGGTGAGGGACTGTGAGGGAGAGAAGAGAGGTGAGGGACTGTGGGGGAGAGAAGAGAGGTGAGGGACTGTGAGGGAGAGAAGAGAGGTGAGGGACTGTGAGGGAGAGAAGAGAGGTGAGGGACTGTGGGGGAGAGAAGAGAGGTGAGGGACTGTGAGGGAGAGAAGAGAGGTGAGGGACTGTGGGGGAGAGAAGAGAGGTGAGGGACTGTGGGGGAGAGAAGAGAGGTGAGGGACTGTGAGGGAGAGAAGAGAGGTGAGGGACTGTGAGGGAGAGAAGAGAGGTGAGGGACTGTGGGGGAGAGAAGAGAGGTGAGGGACTGTGAGGGAGAGAAGAGAGGTGAGGGACTGTGGGGGAGAGAAGAGAGGTGAGGGACATTGAGGGAGAGAAGAGAGGTGAGGGACTGTGGGGGAGAGAAGAGAGGTGAGGGACTGTGGGGGAGAGAAGAGAGGTGAGGGACTGTGAGGGAGAGAAGAGAGGTGAGGGACTGTGGGGGAGAGAGAAGAGAGGTGAGGGACTGTGGGGGAGAGAGAAGAGAGGTGAGGGACTGTGAGGGAGAGAAGAGAGAGAGAGAGAAGAATATTCCGATGTGAAAACAATGTTTCCCATTTGTCAAATATCATAAACTATACATTTGCGGAAAGTGCTCACCATGAGGGGCCCTCACCATGAGGGCCCCTCATGGTGAGGGCCCCTCATGGTGTGGGCCCCTCATGGTGTGGGCCCCTGGTCACTGACGGCTACTTTCCTTAATTTTGTGTTTTTGGCAGGTGCTTTACTGGACTAAGGAGCCTCTCGCCCGCTTGTTGCGCTCGGGCCTAATAATAAAGTAATGTAGAGACTCAGACTCTCTGGTCCTCAGACTCGCTGGTCCTCTGGTCCTCAGACTCTCTGGTCCTCAGACTCTCTGGTCCTCAGACTCTCTGGTCCTCTGGTCCTCTCACCTCTCGTGCGTCCTCTGGTTCCCCGTGGCTCAGGGCAGAATACAGCAGCATGTACTGAGAGGCACCCGCAGCCGCACCCCAGCTCACCCGCAGGGAGTCATACGAGGACGGGGAGACGAGGAGGTCCACGGGGCTCTGCAGGGGGGCTGAGGAGACAGAGGGTTAGAGAGCAGGGACAGACACCAGGGGTAGACGAGGAGGGGGAGACAGCAGGGGGAGACAGCAGGGGGAGACGAGCAGGGAGGGACACCAGAAGGAGACAGCAGGGGGAGACACCAGGAGGAGACAGCAGGGGGAGACAGCAGGGGGAGACACCAGGAGGAGACAGCAGGGGGAGACAGCAGGGGGAGACAGCAGGGGGAGACACCAGGGAGGGACACCAGGAGGAGACAGCAGGGGGAGACAGCAGGGGGAGACACCAGGAGGAGACAGCAGGGGGAGACAGCAGGGGGAGACAGCAGGGGGAGACACCAGGGAGGGACACCAGGAGGAGACAGCAGGGGGAGACAGCAGGGGGAGACACCAGGGGGAGACACCAGGGGGAGACGAGCAGGGGGAGACAGCAGGGGGAGACACCAGGGGGAGACACCAGGGGGAGACGAGCAGGGGGAGACAGCAGGGGGAGACAGCAGGGGGAGACACCAGGGGGAGACAGCAGGGGGAGACAGCAGGCAGAGTCACCAGGGGGAGACCAGCAGGGGGAGACACCAGGGGGAGACACCGGGGGGAGACGAGCAGGGGGAGACACCAGGGGGAGACACCGGGGGGAGACGAGCAGGGGGAGACACCAGGGGGAGACACCGGGGGGAGACGAGCAGGGGGAGACACCAGGGGGAGACACCGGGGGGAGACGAGCAGGGGGAGACACCAGGGGGAGACACCGGGGGGAGACGAGCAGGGGGAGACACCAGGGGGAGACACCAGGGGGAGACACCAGGGGGTTCTCACGTGTGGTGACGGTTCCTCGGAGCGCTGGCCCCACGTCGCGCTCGTACACGGGGAAAATGGAGACGTGATACAACGTCTGAGACGAGAGAGACAGAAGACAAACGGACGAGGACGAGCCCGGAACCACCACCTGAAGAGAACGCACGAAACACACTGAGAGAACGCACGAAACACACTGAGAGAACGCACGAAACACACTGAGAGAACGCACGAAACACACTGAGAGAATGCACAAAACACACTGAGAGAATGCACAAAACACACTGAGAGAATGCACAAAACACACTGAGAGAACGCACGAAACACACTGAGAGAACGCACGAAACACACTGAGAGAACGCACGAAACACACTGAGAGAACGCACAAAACACACTGAGAGAACGCACGAAACACACTGAGAGAATGCACAAAACACACTGAGAGAATGCACAAAACACACTGAGAGAACGCACGAAACACACTGAGAGAACGCACGAAACACACTGAGAGAACGAACGAAACACACTGAGAGAATGCACAAAACACACTGAGAGAATGCACAAAACACACTGAGAGAATGCAAAAAAAACACACTGAGAGAACGCACGAAACACACTGAGAGAACGCACGAAACACACTGAGAGAACGCACGAAACACACTGAGAGAACGCACGAAACACACTGAGAGAACGCACGAAACACACTGAGAGAACGCACGAAACACACTGAGAGAACGCACGAAACACACTGAGAGAACGCACGAAACACACTGAGAGAATGCACGAAACACACTGAGAGAACGCACAAAACACACTGAGAGAACTCACGAAACACACTGAGAGAACGCACGAAACACACTGAGAGAACGCACGAAACACACTGAGAGAACGCAAGAAATACACTGAGAGAACGCACGAAACACACTGAGAGAACGCACAAAACACACTGAGAGAATGCACAAAACACACTGAGAGAACGCACAAAACACACTGAGAGAACGCACGAAACACACTGAGAGAACGCACAAAACACACTGAGAGAATGCACAAAACACACTGAGAGAACGCACAAAACACACTGAGAGAACGCACGAAACACACTGAGAGAACGCACGAAACACACTGAGAGAACGCACGAAATACACTGAGAGAACGCATGAAACACACTGAGAGAACGCACAAAACACACTGAGAGAACGCACAAAACACACTGAGAGAATGCACGAAACACACTGAGAGAACGCACGAAACACACTGAGAGAACGAACGAAACACACTGAGAGAATGCACAAAACACACTGAGAGAACGCACAAAACACACTGAGAGAACGCACAAAACACACTGAGAGAACGCACAAAACACACAGAGAAAACGCACAAAACACACTGAGAGAACGCACGAAACACACTGAGAGAACGCACGAAACACACAGAGAAAACGCACAAAACACACTGAGAGAACGCACGAAACACACTGAGAGAACGCACAAAACACACTGAGAGAACGCACGAAACACACTGAGAGAACGCACGAAACACACTGAGAGAACGCACGAAACACACTGAGAGAACGCACGAAACACACTGAGAGAATGCACAAAACACACTGAGAGAATGCACAAAACACACTGAGAGAATGCACAAAACACACTGAGAGAACGCACGAAACACACTGAGAGAACGCACGAAACACACTGAGAGAACGCACGAAACACACTGAGAGAACGCACGAAACACACTGAGAGAACGCACGAAACACACTGAGAGAATGCACGAAACACACTGAGAGAACGCACGAAACACACTGAGAGAACTCACGAAACACACTGAGAGAACGCACAAAACACACTGAGAGAACGCACGAAACACACTGAGAGAACGCACGAAACACACTGAGAGAATGCACAAAACACACTGAGAGAATGCACAAAACACACTGAGAGAACGCACGAAACACACTGAGAGAATGCACAAAACACACTGAGAGAATGCACAAAACACACTGAGAGAACGCACGAAACACACTGAGAGAACGCACGAAACACACTGAGAGAACGAACGAAACACACTGAGAGAATGCACAAAACACACTGAGAGAATGCACAAAACACACTGAGAGAATGCAAAAAAAACACACTGAGAGAACGCACGAAACACACTGAGAGAACGCACGAAACACACTGAGAGAACGCACGAAACACACTGAGAGAACGCACGAAACACACTGAGAGAACGCACGAAACACACTGAGAGAACGCACGAAACACACTGAGAGAACGCACGAAACACACTGAGAGAACGCACGAAACACACTGAGAGAATGCACGAAACACACTGAGAGAACGCACAAAACACACTGAGAGAACTCACGAAACACACTGAGAGAACGCACGAAACACACTGAGAGAACGCACGAAACACACTGAGAGAACGCAAGAAATACACTGAGAGAACGCACGAAACACACTGAGAGAACGCACAAAACACACTGAGAGAATGCACAAAACACACTGAGAGAACGCACAAAACACACTGAGAGAACGCACGAAACACACTGAGAGAACGCACAAAACACACTGAGAGAATGCACAAAACACACTGAGAGAATGCACAAAACACACTGAGAGAACGCACGAAACACACTGAGAGAACGCACGAAACACACTGAGAGAACGCACGAAATACACTGAGAGAACGCATGAAACACACTGAGAGAACGCACAAAACACACTGAGAGAACGCACAAAACACACTGAGAGAATGCACGAAACACACTGAGAGAACGCACAAAACACACTGAGAGAACGCACAAAACACACTGAGAGAACGCACAAAACACACAGAGAAAACGCACAAAACACACTGAGAGAACGCACGAAACACACTGAGAGAACGCACGAAACACACAGAGAAAACGCACAAAACACACTGAGAGAACGCACGAAACACACTGAGAGAACGCACAAAACACACTGAGAGAACGCACGAAACACACTGAGAGAACGCACGAAACACACTGAGAGAATGCACAAAACACACTGAGAGAACGCACGAAACACACTGAGAGAACGCACAAAACACACTGAGAGAACGCACGAAACACACTGAGAGAACGCACGAAACACACTGACAGAACGCACGAAACACACTGAGAGAACGCACAAAACACACTGAGAGAACGCACGAAACACACTGAGAGAACGCACGAAACACACTGAGAGAACGCACAAAACACACTGAGAGAACGCACGAAACACACTGAGAGAACGCACAAAACACACTGAGAGAACGCACGAAACACACTGAGAGAACGCACAAAACACACTGAGAGAACGCACAAAACACACTGAGAGAACGCACGAAACACACTGAGAGAACGCACAAAACACACTGAGAGAACGCACAAAACACAGAGAGAACGCACGAAACACACTGAGAGAATGCACGAAACATACTGAGAGAACGCACGAAACACACTGAGAGAAGGCACAAAACACACTGAGAGAACGCACAAAACACACTGAGAGAATGCACGAAACACACTGAGAGAACGCACAAAACACACTGAGAGAACGTACAAAACACACAGAGAAAACGCACAAAACACACTGAGAGAACGCACGAAACACACTGAGAGAACGCACAAAACACACAGAGAACGCACAACGCACAAAACACAATGAGAGAACGCACAAAACACACTGAGAGAACGCACAAAACACACAGAGAAAACGCACGAAACACACTGAGAGAACGCACGAAACACACTGAGAACGCACAAAACACACTGAGAGAACGCACGAAACACACAGAGAAAACGCACAAAACACACTGAGAGAACGCACGAAACACACTGAGAGAACGCATAAAACACACTGAGAGAACGCACGAAACATACTGAGAGAACGCACGGAACACACAGAGAAAACGCACAAAACACACTGAGAGAACGCACGAAACATACTGAGAGAACGCACGGAACACACTGAGAGAAGGCACAAAACACACTGAGAGAACGCACAAAACACACTGAGAGAATGCACGAAACACACTGAGAGAACGCACAAAACACACTGAGAGAACGTACAAAACACACAGAGAAAACGCACAAAACACACTGAGAGAACGCACGAAACACACTGAGAGAACGCACAAAACACACTGAGAGAACGCAAAAAACACACAGAGAAAACGCACAAAACACACTGAGAGAACGCACGAAACACACTGAGAGAACGCACGAAACACACTGAGAGAACGCACAAAACACACTGAGAGAACGCACAAAACACACAGAGAAAACGCACAAAACACACAGAGAACGCACGAAACACACTGAGAGAACGCACAAAACACACTGAGAGAACGCACAAAACACACAGAGAAAACGCACAAAACACACTGAGAGAACGCACGAAACACACTGAGAGAACGCACGAAACACACTGAGAGAACGCACGAAACACACTGAGAGAACGCACAAAACACACAGAGAACGCACGAAACACACTGAGAGAACGCACAAAACACACTGAGAGAACGCACAAAACACACTGAGAAAACGCACAAAACACACTGAGAGAACGCACAAAACACACTGAGAGAACGCACGAAACACACTGAGAGAACGCACGAAACACACTGAGAGAATGCACAAAACACACTGAGAGAAAGCACAAAACACACTGAGAGAACGCACGAAACACACTGAGAGAACGCACGAAACACACTGAGAGAACGCACGAAACACACTGAGAGAACGCACAAAACACACTGAGAGAACGCACGAAACACACTGAGAGAACGCACAAAACACACTGAGAGAACGCACGAAACACACTGAGAGAACGCACAAAACACACTGAGAGAACGCACGAAACACACTGAGAGAACGCACGAAACACACTGAGAGAACGCACGAAACACACTGAGAGAACGCACGAAACACACTGAGAGAACGCACGAAACACACTGAGAGAACGCACTAAACACACTGAGAGAACGCACAAAACACACTGAGAGAACGCACAAAACACACTGAGAGAATGCACGAAACACACTGAGAGAACGCACAAAACACACTGAGAGAACGCACAAAACACACTGAGAGAACGCACAACGCACAAAACACACTGAGAGAACGCACGAAACACACTGAGAGAACGCACAAAACACACTGAGAGAACGCACAACGCACAAAACACACTGAGAGAACGCACAAAACACACAGAGAAAACGCACAAAACACACTGAGAGAACGCACGAAACACACTGAGAGAACGCACAAAACACACTGAGAGAACTCACGAAACACACTGAGAGAACGCACAAAACACACTGAGAGAACGCACAAAACACACTGAGAGAACGCACGAAACACACTGAGAGAACGCACAAAACACACTGAGAGAACGCACGAAACACACTGAGAGAACGCATAAAACACACTGAGAGAACGCACGAAACACACTGAGAGAACGCACGAAACACACTGAGAGAATGCACGAAACATACTGAGAGAACGCACGAAACACACTGAGAGAACGCACAAAACACACTGAGAGAACGCACAAAACACACTGAGAGAACGCACAAAACACACTGAGAGAACGCACAAAACACACTGAGAGAACGCACAACGCACAAAACACACTGAGAGAACGCACAAAACACAAAGAGAAAACTCACAAAACACACTGAGAGAACGCACGAAACACACTGAGAGAACGCACAAAACACACTGAGAGAACGCACAAAACACACTGAGAGAATGCACGAAACACACTGAGAGAACGCACAAAACACACTGAGAGAACGCACAAAACACACTGAGAGAACGCACAACGCACTAAACACACTGAGAGAACGCACAAAACACACTGAGAGAATGCACAAAACACACAGAGAAAACGCACAAAACACACTGAGAGAACGCACGAAACACACTGAGAGAACGCACAAAACACACTGAGAGAACGCACAAAACACACTGAGAGAACGCACGAAACACACTAAGAGAACGCACAAAACACACTGAGAGAACGCACAAAACACACTGAGAGAACGCACGAAACACACTGAGAGAACGCACAAAACACATTGAGAGAACGCACAAAACACACTGAGAGAACGCACAAAATACACTGAGAGAACGCACAAAACACACTGAGAGAATGCACAAAACACACTGAGAGAACGCACGAAACACACATAGAGAACGCACGAAACACTCTGAGAGAATGCACAAAACACACTGAGAGAACGCACGAAACACACTGAGAGAATGCACGAAACACACTGAGAGAACGCACGAAACACACTGAGAGAATGCACGAAACACACTGAGAGAACGCACAAAACACACTGAGAGAACGCACGAAACACACTGAGAGAACGCACAAAACACACTGAGAGAACGCACGAAACACACTGAGAGAACGCACAAAACACACTGAGAGAACGCACGAAACACACTGAGAGAACGCACAAAACACACTGAGAGAACGCACGAAACACACTGAGAGAATGCACAAAACACACTGAGAGAACGCACGAAACACACTGAGAGAACGCACAAAACACACTGAGAGAACGCACAAAACACACTGAGAGAACGCACAAAACACACTGAGAGAACGAACAAAACACACTGAGAGAACGCACGAAACACACTGAGAGAACGCACAAAACACACTGAGAGAACGCACGAAACACACTGAGAGAACGCACGAAACAAACTGAGAGAACGCACGAAACATACTGAGAGAACGCACGAAACACACTGAGAGAACGCACAAAACACACTGAGAGAACGCACAAAACACACTGAGAGAATGCACGAAACACACTGAGAGAACGCACAAAACACACTGAGAGAACGCACAAAACACACTGAGAGAACGCACAACGCACAAAACACACTGAGAGAACGCACAAAACACACTGAGAGAACGTACAAAACACACAGAGAAAACGCACAAAACACACTGAGAGAACGCACAAAACACACTGAAAGAACGCACAACGCACAAAACACAATGAGAGAACGCACAAAACACACTGAGAGAACGCACAAAACACACAGAGAAAACGCACAAAACACACTGAGAGAACGCACGAAACACACTGAGAGAACGCACAAAACACACTGAGAGAACTCACGAAACACACTGAGAGAACGCACAAAACACACTGAGAGAACGCACAAAACACACTGAGAGAACGCACGAAACACACTGAGAGAACGCACAAAACACACTGAGAGAACGCACGAAACACACTGAGAGAACGCACGAAACACACTGAGAGAATGCACGAAACATACTGAGAGATTGCACGAAACAAACTGAGAGAACGCACAAAACACTGAGAGAACGCACAAAACACACTGAGAGAACGCACAACGCACAAAACACACTGAGAGAATACACGAAACACACTGAGAGAACGCACAAAACACACTGAGAGAACGCACAAAACACACTGAGAGAACGCACAACGCACAAAACACACTGAGAGAACGCACAAAACACACTGAGAGAACGCACAAAACACACTGAGAGAACGCACAAAACACACTGAGAGAACGCACGAAACACACTGAGAGAACGCACAAAACACACTGAGACAACGCACGAAACACACTGAGAGAACGCACAAAACACACTGAGAGAACGCACAAAACACACTGAGAGAACGCGCGAAACACACTGAGAGAACGCACAAAACACACTGAGAGAACGCACAAAACACACTGAGAGAACGCACGAAACACACTGAGAGAATGCACGAAACATACTGAGAGAACGCACGAAACACACTGAGAGAACGCACAAAACACACTGAGAGAACGCACAAAACACACTGAGAGAATGCACGAAACACACTGAGAGAACGCACAAAACACACTGAGAGAACGCACAAAACACACTGAGAGAACGCACAACGCACAAAACACACTGAGAGAACGCACAAAACACACTGAGAGAACGCACAACGCACAAAACACACTGAGAGAACGTACAAAACACACAGAGAAAACGCACAAAACACACTGAGAGAACGCACGAAACACACTGAGAGAACGCACAAAACACACTGAGAGAACGCACAACGCACAAAACACAATGAGGGAACGCACAAAACACACTGAGAGAATGCACAAAACACACAGAGAAAACGCACAAAACACACTGAGAGAACGCACGAAACACACTGAGAGAACGCACAAAACACTCTGAGAGAACTCACGAAACACACTGAGAGAACGCACAAAACACACTGAGAGAACGCACAAAACACACTGAGAGAACGCACGAAACACACTGAGAGAACGCACAAAACACACTGAGAGAACGCACGAAACACACTGAGAGAACGCACGAAACACACTGAGAGAATTCACGAAACATACTGAGAGAACGCACGAAACACACTGAGAGAACGCACAAAACACACTGAGAGAACGCACAAAACACACTGAGAGAATGCACGAAACACACTGAGAGAACGCACAAAACACACTGAGAGAACGCACAAAACACACTGAGAGAACGCACAAAACACACTGAGAGAATGCACGAAACACACTGAGAGAACGCACAAAACACACTGAGAGAACGCACGAAACACACTGAGAGAACGCACGAAACACACTGAGAGAACGCACAAAACACACTGAGAGAACGCACAAAACACACTGAGAGAACGCACAACGCACTAAACACACTGAGAGAACGCACAAAACACACTGAGAGAACGCACAAAACACAGAGAGAAAACGCACAAAACACACTGAGAGAAAGCACGAAACACACTGAGAGAACGCACAAAACACACTGAGAGAACGCACAAAACACACTGAGAGAACGCACGAAACACACTGAGAGAATGCACGAAACACACTGAGAGAACGCACAAAACACACTGAGAGAATGCACGAAACACACTGAGAGAACGCACAAAACACACTGAGAGAACGCACAACGCACAAAACACACTGAGAGAACGCACAAAACACACTGAGAGAACGCACAAAACACACTGAGAGAACGCACGAAACACACTGAGAGAACGCACGAAACACACTGAGAGAACGCACGAAACACACTGAGAGAACGCACAAAACACACTGAGAGAACGCACAAAACACACAGAGAATGCACGAAACACACTGAGAGAACGCACAAAACACACTGAGAGAACGCACAAAACACACTGAGAGAACGCACAACGCACAAAACACACTGAGAGAACGCACTAAACACACTGAGAGAACGCACAAAACACACTGAGAGAACGCACAAAACACACTGAGAGAACGCACAAAACACACTGAGAGAACGCACAAAACACACTGAGAGAACGCACAAAACACACTGAGAGAACGCACGAGACAGACTGAGAGAACGCACAAAACACACAGAGAAAACGCACGAAACACACTGAGAGAACGCACAAAACACACTGAGAGAACGCACAAAACACACTGAGAGAACGCACAAAACACACTGAGAGAACGCACAAAACACACTGAGAGAACGCACGAGACAGACTGAGAGAATGCACAAAACACACTGAGAGAACGCACGAAACACACTGAGAGAACGCACGAAACACACTGAGAGAACGCACAAAACACACTGAGAGAACGCACAAAACACACTGAGAGAATGCACAAAACACACTGAGAGAACGCACAAAACACACTGAGAGAACGCACGAAACACACTGAGAGAACGCACAACGCACAAAACACACTGAGAGAACGCACAAAACACACTGAGAGAACGTACAAAACACACAGAGAAAACGCACGAAACACACTGAGAGAACGCACGAAACACACTGAGAGAACGCACAAAACACACTGAGAGAACGCTCAAAACACACTGAGAGAACGCACAAAACACACTGAGAGAACGCTCAAAACACACTGAGAGAACGCACAAAACACACTGAGAGAACGCTCAAAACATACTCTGAGTGTGTTTCTCTGACCTCCTGTGCGCTCTGGCCCTCGGCGCTGTGATAAACCACTCTGTACTGCTGCACGTTTGCGCCGCCCGCTCTCGGCCCGTTCCAGTGCAGTTGGACACTTCTGGACTCCAGGTCAGAGAAGCGCAGGTCTGTGGGGCCGGGCAGGGCGGGGCTGGTCAGGGCGGGGCCGGGCAGGGCGGGGCCAGGGTGGG
This sequence comes from Eucyclogobius newberryi, assembly GCF_026437365.1. Taxonomy (NCBI): domain Eukaryota; kingdom Metazoa; phylum Chordata; class Actinopteri; order Gobiiformes; family Gobiidae; genus Eucyclogobius; species Eucyclogobius newberryi. The sequence continues at coordinate 30,567 of NW_027315837.1, forward strand.
GGGCTCGGCCCTGGCCTGGTCCTGGCGTGGGCTCTGGCTCCATACCTGCCACAGAAACAGAAGCAGAACTTGAAAGGTTCTGGTACGTTTGGAGAATTGGTGCTGTGACTTGAAAGGTTCTCGTACGTTTGGAGATGGCGCGCTCGTGGATGCGTCCGCACAGGATGTGCACGAGTCGCGACACCAGTTTGCTGAGCAGAGGAAAGTCGTTCACGTTGTACACGTTCAGTTCCTCCGGCCCAGACGCTACCTGCCGTAACTCCGCCTCGTCCGCGTTCTTCACACCTGAAACACACACGCAATAAGCCTGAGGGGAGTGGCCTCCTGCCTGAGGGGAGTGGCCTCCTGCCTGAGGGGAGTGGCCTCCTGCCTGAGGGGAGTGGCCTCCTGCCTGAGGGGAGTGGCCTCCTGCCTGAGGGGAGTGGCCTCCTGCAGAGATGGAAGTCTGCAGCCGACAGCAGAGGGCGCTGTAGTCTCTGTTTGTCCCTGTCTGTGGCTCTTTGACAAACCTGTGTTTAGCCCTTTTGACCTCACTTGAACTATAACTGTATATTATAGTATAAAGTGCATAAAAAGAGGTATAAAGTGCATAAACTTCAGTCTACAGTTTTTGGTCTTTCTGCAGGTCAAGTCTCAATGTTTCTGGAATAGTAAAACTAATCAACAAACTAGTTCTGGATCAGATCTGGAGCGTACCCACAGCGATGATCTCGGCGCCGCTGCTCTTCAGTTTGTTTGCAGCTGAAACAGCGTCGTCCTGAGATTTCCCGTCCGTCAGAAGAAGAAGGAACAAGGGAACGTCTGAGCGCGCTCCAGAGTCCAGCGTCATGCTGTGCTCCAGAACGTGAAGCAGCGCCTGGCCTGGAAAAGAGAGGAACAACCCTGAAGATAAGCCGAGTCTGGAAAAGGGAGGAACAACCCTGAAGCAGAGCCGAGTCTGGAAAAGAGAGGAACAACTCTGAAGCAGAGCCGAGTCTGGAAAAGAGAGGAACAACCCTGAAGCAGAGCCGAGTCTGGAAAAGAGAGGAACAACCCTGAAGCAGAGCCGAGTCTGGAAAAGAGAGGAACAACCCTGAAGCAGAGCCGAGTCTGGAAAAGAGAGGAACAACCTTTAAGCAGCGGCAAGTCTGGAAAAGAGAGGAACAACTCGGAAGCAGAGCCGAGTCTGGAAAAAGAGGAACAACCTTTAAGCAGCGCCAAGTCTTGAAAAGAGAGGAACAACCTTTAAGCAGCGGCAAGTCTGGAAAAGATAGGAGCAACCTTTAAGCAGCGGCAAGTCTGGAAAAGATAGGAGCAACCTTTAAGCAGCGCCGAGTCTGGAAAAGATAGGAACAACCCTGAAGCATAGCAGAGTCTGGAAAAGAGAGGAACAACCTTTAAGCAGCGCCAAGTCTTGAAAAGAGAGGAACAACTCGGAAGCAGAGCCGAGTCTGGAAAAGAGAGGAACAACCCTGAAGCAGAGCCGAGTCTGGAAAAAGAGGAACAACCTTTAAGCAGAGCCGAGTCTGGAAAAGAGAGGAACAACTCTGAAGCAGAGCCGAGTCTGGAAAAGAGAGGAACAACCCTGAAGCAGAGCCGAGTCTGGAAAAGAGAGGAACAACCCTGAAGCAGAGCCGAGTCTGGAAAAGAGAGGAACAACCTTTAAGCAGAGCCAAGTCTGGAAAAGAGAGGAACAACCCTGAAGCAGAGCCGAGTCTGGAAAAGAGAGGAACAACCCTGAAGCAGAGCCGAGTCTGGAAAAGAGAGGAACAAATGTGAAGCAGGACATGAAGTGAAGCGTTTCTTTCGCTTCCTCTCAGTTAAAAAAATGGCCAGACTAATGGATCACCATGGTAACGGTTGGTCAGCCCTTGTCTAGAACAGCTCTGACCTGTGAACGTGTTCCCTCCCTTGTATCTGAAGCTGCGCACGGCCTCCAGCAGCGGCTCTTTCTGGGTGAAGTTGTTCAGGTTCCACTCGGTTCTGGGGTCGGAGCTGTACTGGGTCAGACCTGCAGCACAAACCTTCAGACTTCAGACCCACAAACAGCAGAGAGTCAAACACCATCAAACCCGTGTCCCACCGATTTGGACGTGTCTGGGTCCGATGTGGAAGGGAACCATCAAACCCTCCAGAAAGTCCCTGACGCGCCTGAAGTTTGCGCGTCCGATGCTCCACGAACCGTCCACCAAGAACAGAACGTCCGCCGCCGCCTCGCTCTTGCACCGGAACGGCTTCCTGACCGACGGACCTGACGAGGACAGAACTGTTATAACAAGAGTCAGATATGAACCAGGAGAAATAAAACTGCAAGCAGAGATAAAGGCCCCTGCTGCTGCATCAAACCTGCTGGACGCTGTGCAGGGGGCGCTGGAGAGCAATTCCTAAAGACAGTTTTAGTCGTGAATCAGATAAAAACGCTTGCAAACATTTGCTTTGAACATCTCGACATTGAACCAAAATGGCAGACAACCTGTGTTTTTAGGGCGGGGCAATAACTTTATAGTCTGTATCGAGAAGCTCTTTGTACCACCCAAAAACTTGACTCAACCCCTCCTGCTCCTGTCACTAGAGGGCAGCTAAGAAGTTTAAGTTTAAGTTTTAGTTTAAGTTTAAGTTTAAGTTTAGGTCTCAAAAAAACAGTGGCGGGAGAAAAACTCCAGTTTAATACAACACAAACATAAAGGAGGAGCAGGAGAGAGGTTTTCTCTTCAGATATCCTCGTTTAGTCCTGGTTTAGACCTGGTTTAGACCTGGTTTAGACCTGGTTTAGACCTGGTTTAGTCCTGGTTTAGACCTGGTTTAGTCCTGGTTTAGACCTGGTTTAGACCTGGTTTAGACCTGGTTTAGTCCTGGTTTAGACCTGGTTTAGTCCTGGATTAGACCTGGTTTAGACCTGGTTTAGTCCTGGTTTAGTCCTGGTTTAAACCTGGTTTAGACCTGGTTTAGTCCTGGTTTAGACCTGGTTTAGACCTGGTTTAGACCTGGTTTAGACCTGGTTTAGTCCTGGTTTAGTCCTGGTTTAAACCTGGTTTAGACCTGGTTTAGTCCTGGTTTAGACCTGGTTTAGACCTGGTTTAGTCCTGGTTTAGACCTGGTTTAGTCCTGGTTTAAACCTGGTTTAGACCAGGTTTAGACCTGGTTTAGACCTGGTTTAGACCTGGTTCAGACCTGGTTTAGACCTGGTTTAGACCTGGTTTAGTCCTGGTTTAGACCTGGTTCAGACCTGGTTTAGTCCTGGTTTAGACCTGGTTTAGACCTGGTTTAGACCTGGTTTAGACCTGGTTTAGTCCTGGTTTAGACCTGGTTTAGACCTGGTTTAGTCCTGGTTTAAACCTGGTTTAGACCTGGTTCAGACCTGGTTTAGTCCTGGTTTAGACCTGGTTTAGACCTGGTTTAGTCCTGGTTTAGACCTGGTTTAGACCTGGTTTAGTCCTGGTTTAAACCTGGTTTAGACCTGGTTCAGACCTGGTTTAGTCCTGGTTTAGACCTGGTTTAGACCTGGTTTAGACCTGGTTTAGACCTGGTTTAGTCCTGGTTTAGACCTGGTTTAGACCTGGTTTAGACCTGGTTTAGACCTGGTTTAGACCTGGTTTAGTCCTGGTTTAGACCTGGTTTAGACCTGGTTTAGACCTGGTTTAGACCTGGTTTAGACCTGGTTTAAACCTGGTTTAGTCCTGGTTTAGACCTGGTTTAGACCTGGTTTAGACCTGGTTTAGACCTGGTTAAGTCCTGGTTTAAACCTGGTTTAGACCTGGTTCAGACCTGGTTTAGTCCTGGTTTAGACCTGGTTTAGACCTGGTTTAGACTTGGTTTAGTCCTGGTTTAGACCTGGTTTAGACCTGGTTTAGACCTGGTTTAGACCTGGTTTAGACCTGGTTTAGACCTGGTTTAGACCTGGTTTAGACCTGGTTTAGACCTGGTTTAGTCCTGGTTTAGACCTGGTTTAGACCTGGTTTAGACCTGGTTTAGACCTGGTTTAGTCCTGGTTTAGACCTGGTTTAGACCTGGTTTAGACCTGGTTTAGTCCTGGTTTAGACCTGGTTTAGACCTGGTTTAGACCTGGTTTAGTCCTGGTTTAGACCTGGTTTAGACCTGGTTTAGACCTGGTTTAGTCCTGGTTTAGTCCTGGTTTAAACCTGGTTTAGACCTGGTTTAGACCTGGTTTAGTCCTGGTTTAGACCTGGTTTAGACCTGGTTTAGACCTGGTTTAGACCTGGTTAAGTCCTGGTTTAAACCTGGTTTAGACCTGGTTCAGACCTGGTTTAGTCCTGGTTTAGACCTGGTTTAGACCTGGTTTAGACTTGGTTTAGTCCTGGTTTAGACCTGGTTTAGACCTGGTTTAGACCTGGTTTAGACCTGGTTTAGACCTGGTTTAGTCCTGGTTTAGACCTGGTTTAGACCTGTTTTAGACCTGGTTTAGACCTGGTTTAGACCTGGTTTAGTCCTGGTTTAGACCTGGTTTAGACCTGGTTTAGACCTGGTTTATACCTGGTTTAGTCCTGGTTTAGACCTGGTTTAGACCTGGTTTAGACCTGGTTTAGTCCTGGTTTAGACCTGGTTTAGACCTGGTTTAGACCTGGTTTAGTCCTGGTTTAGACCTGGTTTAGACCTGGTTTAGACCTGGTTTAGACCTGGTTTAGACCTGGTGTGTGAACAGACGTGACAAAAGCTCTTCTCATTAGTTAAGGCTCATGTGAGAGCAAAGGGGAGGGGCCAGGAGCAGAATCATGTGATTAAAGAGGAAGAGACACGCCCCCTCTGCTCTGTCATTAACTCTTCTTCGCTCGACCAAATGGACAGTTCTCGCTCTTTGAAGCACAAACACACCTGCTCCTGCAACGCAAACAGACGGTGAAGGAGGTGCAGGAGGTGGGGGACAGAAGGGTCCTGGCTAAACTCACATCTATGCTGGACCATGAGTGTCGCCCCCTGCAGGACACTCTGTCCCCTGCAGGACACTCTGTCCACTCTGGAGAGCAGCTTCAGTGACTGATCCACCCTCGCTGTGTGAAGGAGACGTTTCACACTCTGTCCTTCTGCTGCTGTCACACTCTACAACAAACACTGTCATACCCATGTGCAATACTGTCATACCCATGTGCAATACTGTCATACCCATGTGCAATACTGTCATACTCATGTACAATACTGACATACCCATGTGCAATACTGTCATACTCATGTACAATACTGTCATACCCATGTGCAATACTGTCATACCCATGTGCAATACTGTCATACCCATGTGCAATACTGTCATACCCATGTGCAATACTGACATACCCATGTGCAATACTGTCATACCCATGTGCAATACTGACATACCCATGTGCAATACTGTCATACCCATGTGCAATACTGTCATACCCATGTGCAATACTGACATACCCATGTGCAATACTGACATACCCATGTGCAATACTGACATACCCATGTACAATACTGTCATACTCATGTGCAATACTGACATACCCATGTGCAATACTGACATACCCATGTGCAATACTGTCATACCCATGTGCAATACTGACATACCCATATGCAATACTGACATACCCATGTGCAATACTGACATACCCATGTGCAATACTGACATACCCATGTGCAATACTGTCATACCCATGTGCAATACTGACATACCCATATGCAATACTGACATACCCATGTGCAATACTGTCATACCCATGTGCAATACTGTCATACCCATGTGCAATACTGACATACCCATGTGCAATACTGTCATACCCATGTGCAATACTGTCATACTCATGTACAATACTGACATACCCATGTGCAATACTGTCATACTCATGTACAATACTGTCATACCCATGTGCAATACTGTCATACCCATGTGCAATACTGTCATACCCATGTGCAATACTGTCATACCCATGTGCAATACTGACATACCCATGTGCAATACTGTCATACCCATGTGCAATACTGACATACCCATGTGCAATACTGTCATACCCATGTGCAATACTGTCATACCCATGTGCAATACTGACATACCCATGTGCAATACTGACATACCCATGTGCAATACTGACATACCCATGTACAATACTGTCATACTCATGTGCAATACTGACATACCCATGTGCAATACTGACATACCCATGTGCAATACTGTCATACCCATGTGCAATACTGACATACCCATATGCAATACTGACATACCCATGTGCAATACTGACATACCCATGTGCAATACTGACATACCCATGTGCAATACTGTCATACCCATGTGCAATACTGACATACCCATATGCAATACTGACATACCCATGTGCAATACTGTCATACCCATGTGCAATACTGTCATACCCATGTGCAATACTGACATACCCATGTGCAATACTGTCATACCCATGTGCAATACTGTCATACCCATGTGCAATACTGACATACCCATGTGCAATACTGACATACCCATGTGCAATACTGACATACCCATGTACAATACTGTCATACTCATGTGCAATACTGACATACCCATGTGCAATACTGACATACCCATGTGCAATACTGTCATACCCATGTGCAATACTGACATACCCATATGCAATACTGACATACCCATGTGCAATACTGACATACCCATGTGCAATACTGTCATACCCATGTGCAATACTGTCATACCCATGTGCAATACTGTCATACTCATGTGCAATACTGTCATACCCATGTGCAATACTGTCATACCCATGTGCAATACTGTCATACCCATGTGCAATACTGTCATACCCATGTGCAATACTGACATACCCATGTGCAATACTGACATACCCATGTACAATACTGTCATACTCATGTGCAATAATGACATACCCATGTGCAATACTGACATACCCATGTGCAATACTGACATACCCATGTGCAATACTGACATACCCATGTTCAATACTGTCATACTCATGTGCAATACTGTCATACCCATGTGCAATACTGTCATACCCATGTGCAATACTGTCATACCCATGTGCAATACTGTCATACCCATGTGCAATACTGACATACCCATGTGCAATACTGACATCCCCATGTGCAATACTGACATCCCCATGTACAATACTGTCATACCCATGTGCAATACTGACATACCCATGTGCAATACTGTCATACCCATGTGCAATACTGACATACCCATGTGCAATACTGTCATACCCATGTGCAATACTGTCATACCCATGTGCAATACTGACATACCCATGTGCAATACTGACATACCCATGTGCAATACTGACATACCCATGTACAATACTGTCATACCCATGTGCAATACTGACATACCCATGTGCAATACTGACATACCCATGTGCAATACTGTCATACCCATGTGCAATACTGACATACCCATATGCAATACTGACATACCCATGTGCAATACTGACATACCCATGTGCAATACTGTCATACCCATGTGCAATACTGTCATACCCATGTGCAATACTATCATACTCATGTGCAATACTGTCATACCCATGTGCAATACTGTCATACCCATGTGCAATACTGTCATACCCATGTGCAATACTGTCATACCCATGTGCAATACTGACATACCCATGTGCAATACTGACATACCCATGTGCAATACTGACATACCCATGTACAATACTGTCATACTCATGTGCAATAATGACATACCCATGTGCAATACTGACATACCCATGTGCAATACTGACATACCCATGTGCAATACTGAAATACCCATGTTCAATACTGACATACCCATGTGCAATACTGTCATACTCATGTGCAATACTGTCATACCCATGTGCAATACTGTCATACCCATGTGCAATACTGTCATACCCATGTGCAATACTGTCATACCCATGTGCAATACTGACATACCCATGTGCAATACTGACATCCCCATGTGCAATACTGACATCCCCATGTGCAATACTGACATCCCCATGTACAATACTGTCATACTCATGTGCAATACTGACATACCCATGTGCAATACTGACATACCCATGTGCAATACTGACATACCCATGTGCAATACTTACATATTCATGTGCAATACTGACATACCCATGTACAATACTGTCATACTCATGTGCAATACTGACATACCCATGTGCAATACTGACATACCCATGTGCAATACTGACATACCCATGTGCAATACTGACATACCCATGTGCAATACTGACATACCCATGTGCAATACTGACATACCCATGTACAATACTGTCATACTCATGTGCAATACTGACATACCCATGTGCAATACTGACATACCCATGTGCAATACTGACATACCCATGTGCAATACTGACATACCCATGTGCAATACTGACATACCCATGTGCAATACTGTCATACCCATGTGCAATATTGTCATACCCATGTGCAATACTGACATACTCATGTGCAATACTAAGTTAAGAGCTTATTTATAAGGCTGAGTATGAAACGCATGTGAATGTCAGAAGAAATGTATTGTGGGGAATGAAAAAGTAATAACACAGAAGGACGTTGAATTATAAATTGTATTTAATATAAATAAACAACAATATAAACAAATATTGGACTAAACTCTGGACTAAACCCATTGAGCCAATGAAAATGTAAGAGGGTAATGTCATCTAGAAAGTGTGTCTGCGTCTCTCCCTCCCACTCCAGTTATCAATGGTACAATTATATCATTAGAGTATATATATTGCATCGATGTATATAAAACACAAGATAATCTTACCTGTTGTTGACAGAGATCCCAAACTACTAAAGTATAAAGTCTCCCTCTCCCCTTCCTCCCCCTCCTGTGTGTGTACGTGTATATGTCTCTCACTCTCTGATATTTCCAGCTCATAAAGCGTCACATGATCCAAAGCTTGAGCCACGCCCCTCACACACACTAGCTTTAGACACGCCCCTCACACACACAAGCTTTAGCCACGCCCCTCACACACACTAGCTTTAGACACGCCCCTCACACACACTAGCTTTAGACACGCCCCTCACACACACTAGCTTTAGCCACGCCCCTCACACACACTAGCTTTAGCCACGCCCCTCACACATACTAGCTTTAGCCACGCCCCTCACACACACTAGCTTTAGACACGCCCCTCACACACACTAGCTTTAGCCACGCCCCTCACACACACTAGCTTTAGACACGCCCCTAACACATACTAGCTTTAGCCACGCCCCTCACACACACTAGCTTTAGACACGCCCCTCACACAGACTAGCTTTAGACACGCCCCTCACACACACTAGCTTTAGCCACGCCCCTCACACACACTAGCTTTAGCCACGCCCCTCACACACACTAGCTTTAGACACGCCCCTCACACACACTAGCTTTAGCCACGCCCCTCACACACACTAGCTTTAGCCACGCCCCTCACACACACTAGCTTTAGACACGCCCCTCACACACACTAGCTTTAGACACGCCCCTCACACACACTAGCTTTAGCCACGCCCCTCACACACACTAGCTTTAGCCACGCCCCTGACACACACTAGCTTTAGACACGCCCCTCACACATACTAGCTTTAGCCACGCCCCTCACACACACTAGCTTTAGACACGCCCCTCACACACACTAGCTTTAGACACGCCCCTCACACACACTAGCTTTAGCCACGCCCCTCACACACACTAGCTTTAGCCACGCCCCTCACACACACACTGCTTTAGCCACGCCCCTCACACACACTAGCTTTAGCCACGCCCCTCACACACACTAGCTTTAGCCACGCCCCTCACACACACTAGCTTTAGACACACCCCTCACACACACTAGCTTTAGCCACGCCCCTCACACACACTAGCTTTAGCCACGCCCCTCACACACACTAGCTTTAGACACGCCCCTCACACACACTAGCTTTAGACACGCCCCTCACACACACTAGCTTTAGACACGCCCCTCACACACACAAGCTTTAGCCACGCCCCTCACACACACAAGCTTTAGCCACGCCCCTCACACACAGTAGCTTTAGCCACACACACTAGCTTTAGCCACGCCCCTCACACACACTAGCTTTAGCCACGCCCCTCACACACACTAGCTTTAGCCACGCCCCTCACACACACTAGCTTTAGCCACGCCCCTCACACACACTAGCTTTAGCCACGCCCCTCACACACACTAGCTTTAGCCACGCCCCTCACACACTAGCTTTAGCCACGCCCCTCACACACACTAGCTTTAGCCACGCCCCTCACACACACTAGCTTTAGACACGCCCCTCACACACACTAGCTTTAGCCACGCCCCTCACACACACTAGCTTTAGCCACGTCCCTCACACACACTAGCTTTAGACACGCCCCTCACACATACTAGCTTTAGCCACGCCCCTCACACACACTAGCTTTAGCCACGCCCCTCACACACACTAGCTTTAGACACGCCCCTCACACACACTAGCTTTAGACACGCCCCTCACACACACTAGCTTTAGCCACGCCCCTCACACACACTAGCTTTAGCCACGCCCCTCACACACACTAGCTTTAGCCACGTCCCTCACACACACTAGCTTTAGCCACGCCCCTCACACACACTAGCTTTAGCCACGCCCCTCACACACACTAGCTTTAGACACGCCCCTCACACACACTAGCTTTAGCCACGTCCCTCACACACACTAGCTTTAGCCACGCCCCTCACACACACTAGCTTTAGACACGCCCCTCACACACACTAGCTTTAGACACGTCCCTCACACACACTAGCTTTAGACACGTCCCTCACACACACTAGCTTTAGACACGCCCCTCACACACACTAGCTTTAGACACGTCCCTCACACACACTAGCTTTAGACACGTCCCTCACACACACTAGCTTTAGACACGCCCCTCACACACACTAGCTTTAGACACGTCCCTCACACACACTAGCTTTAGCATGCAGGGAAGTCAAAGAAATGAGGTAAAACTGTTCTGTTTGGTGTGGAACCCTCCTGCGGTGAGTACATACATGTGGTACCCCTCTGCGGTGAGTACATACATGTGGTACCCCTCTGCGGTGAGTACATACATGTGGTACCCCTCTGCGGTGAGTACCTGAGTTGTGGCTCTTCCTGGGCTTGTCTTCAGTCGTTTGCTCTTCTTTCTCGTCGTTTTTGGAGAGAGCTCGGTCTTTCTTTTTCTTCCGTCGTTCTTTTGTTTTCTCAAGTGTCTCATCGGAAAGGTCAGAAGTCAGCAGGAGGTCAGAGGTCAGCGGGAGGTCAGAGGTCAGCGGGAGGTCAGGCTCTGAAACAAATGCACATCAGAAGAATAAAGGCCTGGAGCAGGTTGAGCTCAAGCACTTCCTGGTCTTTCGCTTGTTGAACATTTGGCTCAGATTTCACTTCAAACCGGCAGAGGTGAGGCGGCTGTTACCGGGCGTGGGGGCCTCGGGGGCCTCAGGAGCAGAGGCTGCATCGGGGGCCTCGGGGGCCTCAGGAGCAGAGGCTGCATCGGGGGCCTCGGGGGCCTCGGGGGCTGCAGGGTAGAACATGGCCGGGATCTCGGTGGCAGAGTCGTCGATCGTCTCGTCTGCTTCACCTGAACCTGAACCTAAAGAGAAGAGCCGCTTCCTCTCTCTGCTGCGGGTCTGCTCGTCCTGCTTCAGACTCAACACTGCAAACACACTAGAGTCAGGACCAGCACCAGCACCAGCACCAGGACCAGCACCAGCACCAGGACCAGGACCAGGACCAGCACCAGCACCAGGACCAGCACCAGGACCAGCACCAGGACCAGGACTAGCACCAGCACCAGCACCAGCTCCAGGACCAGGACCAGGACCAGGACCAGGACCAGCACCAGGACCAGGACCAGGACCAGCACCAGCACCAGCACCAGGACCAGGACCAGGACCAGGACCAGGACCAGCACCAGGACCAGCACCAGGACCAGGACCAGGACCAGGACCAGGACCAGCACCAGGACCAGGACCAGCACCAGGACCAGGACCA
>NW_027315837.1:45000-92500 GCF_026437365.1 Eucyclogobius newberryi
GTGTCGCCCCCTGCAGGACACTGTCTGCTCTGGAGTGACCCTGGAGTGACCCTGGAGTGACCCTGGAGTGACCTTAGAGTGACCCTGGAGTGAACCTGGAGTGACCCCTAGAGTGACCCTAGAGTGACCCTGGAGTGACCCTAGAGTGACCCTGGAGTGACCCTGGAGTGACACTGGAATGACCCGAGAGTGACCCTAGAGTGACCCTAGAGTGACCCGAGAGTGACCCTGGAGTGACCCTAGAGTCACCCTGGAGTGACCCTGGAGTAACCCTGGAGTGACCCTAGAGTGACCTTAGAGTGACCCTGGAGTGAACCTGGAGTGACCCCTAGAGTGACCCTAGATTGACCCTGGAGTGACCCTAGAGTCACCCTGGAGTGACTCTGGAGTGACCCTGGAGTGACCCTAGAGTGACCCGAGAGTGACCCTGGAGTGACCCTAGAGTGACCCTGGAGTGACCCTAGAGTGACCCTAGAGTGACCCGAGAGTGACCCTGGAGTGACCCTAGAGTGACCCTGGAGTGACCCTGGAGTGACCCTAGAGTGACCCGAGAGTGACCCTGGAGTGACCCTAGAGTGACCCTGGAGTGACCCTGGAGTGACACTGGAGTGACCCTAGAGTGACCCTAGAGTGACCCTAGAGTGACACTGGAGTGACCCTAGAGTGACCCTAGAGTGACCCTGGAGTGACCCTAGAGTGACCCTGGAGTGACCCTAGAGTGACCCTAGAGTGACCCTAGAGTGACCCTAGAGTGACCCTAGAGTGACCCTGGAGTGACCCTAGAGTGACCCTGGAGTGACCCTAGAGTGACCCTAGAGTGACCCGAGAGTGACCCTGGAGTGACCCTGGAGTGACCCTAGAGTAACCCTGGAGTGACCCTGGAGTGACCCTGGAGTGACCCTAGAGTGACCCTAGAGTGACCCTAGAGTGACCCTGGAGTGACCCTAGAGTGACCCTGGAGTGACACTGGAGTGACCCTAGAGTGACCCTAGAGTGACCCTGGAGTGACCCTGGAGTGACCCTAGAGTAACCCTGGAGTGACCCTGGAGTGACCCTGGAGTGACCCTAGAGTGACCCTAGAGTGACCCTAGAGTGACCCTGGAGTGACCCTAGAGTGACCCTGGAGTGACACTGGAGTGACCCTAGAGTGACCCTAGAGTGACCCTGGAGTGACCCTAGAGTGACCCTAGAGTGACCCTGGAGTGACCCTAGAGTGACCCTGGAGTGACTCTGGAGTGACCCAGTGGCCTAGCACCAAAGTACATCTCGGACTCTGAGGACCTCAGGACCGGCCTCCTGCTGGTGCCAGAGTCAGGACTAAACATGGAGCGGCCTCCTGCTGGTGCCAGAGTCAGGACTAAACATGGAGCGGCCTCCTGCTGGTGCCAGAGTCAGGACTAAACATGGACCGGCCTCCTGCTGGTGCTAGAGTCAGGACTAAACATGGACCGGCCTCCTGCTGGTGCCAGAGTCAGGACTAAACATGGAGCGGCCTCCTGCTGGTGCCCAGAGTCAGGACTAAACATGGAGCGGCCTCCTGCTGGTGCCAGAGTCAGGACTGAACATGGAGCGGCCTCCTGCTGGTGCCAGAGTCAGGACTAAACATGGAGCGGCCTCCTGCTGGTGCCAGAGTCAGGACTGAACATGGAGCGGCCTCCTGCTGGTGCCAGAGTCAGGACTCTTGTGTGTGTTGTATCTTAGCTCCATGTGAGTCTGACCTGAGATGGGTTTGACTCGGACCTTGTAGCCCTGCACTGGACCTTCAGGCTCCTTCCACTTCACCTGGAGACGCTCTTCAGAGAGAACGGTCAGCTTCAGTCGTCCTGAGACACAAAAGACATGAGAAAAGTCAACTTCAGATGACCTTAAGTTCCATAACTTCAGTGATAAACAGCGCCTCATGGACGTCCAGACGTCTCGCTGTGGACCAGACCGAGTGGTCAAGAAACACAACACTTTTGACCGAGTGAAATCTCGCCTGAAACAGAAGAAAGTGGATTAATCCCAAACCATGGATGAAAAATAAAAATATTTACCTCAACAGAGGATCCACCACCACCAGACATGTTCAGACGTGTTCAGACGTGTTCTGACGTGTTCAGACGTGTTCAGACGTGTTCTGACGTGTTCTGACGTGTTCAGACGTGTTCAGACGTGTTCAGACGTGTTCAGACGTGTTCTGACGTGTTCTGACGCGTTCCGACGGTCCCTCAGTCTGTGCTCTTGGACATCAGACGGTCCCTCAGTCTGTGCTCTTGGACATCAGACGGTCCCTCAGTCTGTGCTCTTGGACCTCAGACGGTCCCTCAGTCTGTCCTCTTGGACCTCAGACGGTCCCTCAGTCTGTCCTCTTGGATCTCAGACGGTCCCTCAGTCTGTCCTCTTGGACATCAGACGGTCCCTCAGTCTGTCCTCTTGGACATCAGACGGTCCCTCAGTCTGTCCTCTTGGACATCAGACGGTCCCTCAGTCTGTCCTCTTGGATCTCAGACGGTCCCTCAGTCTGTCCTCTTGGACATCAGACGGTCCCTCAGTCTGTCCTCTTGGATCTCAGACGGTCCCTCAGTCTGTCCTCTTGGATCTCAGACGGTCCCTCAGTCTGTCCTCTTGGATCTCAGACGGTCCCTCAGTCTGTCCTCTTGGATCTCAGACGGTCCCTCAGTCTGTCCTCTTGGATCTCAGACGGTCCCTCAGTCTGTCCTCTTGGATCTCAGACGGTCCCTCAGTCTGTCCTCTTGGATCTCAGACGGTCCCTCAGTCTGTCCTCTTGGATCTCAGACGGTCCCTCAGTCTGTGCTCTTGGACATCAGACGGTCCCTCAGTCTGTCCTCTTGGATCTCAGACGGTCCCTCAGTCTGTCCTCTTGGACATCAGACGGTCCCTCAGTCTGTCCTCTTGGATCTCAGACGGTCCCTCAGTCTGTCCTCTTGGATCTCAGACGGTCCCTCAGTCTGTGCTCTTGGACCTCAGACGGTCCCTCAGTCTGTCCTCTTGGATCTCAGACGGTCCCTCAGTCTGTCCTCTTGGACATCAGACGGTCCCTCAGTCTGTGCTCTTGGACATCAGACGGTCCCTCAGTCTGTCCTCTTGGATCTCAGACGGTCCCTCAGTCTGTCCTCTTGGATCTCAGACGGTCCCTCAGTCTGTCCTCTTGGACATCAGACGGTCCCTCAGCCTGAGGCCGCTGAGTCCTGATTTAGTCCTAGTTCAGTCCTGGTTTAGTTCTTTGTGGGATCTTGGGGTCAACCGCCTCAGAGAGGATTGTGTCCGACAGGAAATGGGTGACGTCTCTGTGACATGAACTTTGACCCCTGCACTAAATCAGCTTCCCGTTTTTATTTTCCACAAGACGAGACACAGAACGGCTTTTACAGAGCAGCAGCTGGAGCCAGAGATGCGGAGCGACTGACAGAAGAGCCTTGTTGAGGGACTCGTGGTAGAAAAGTCCAAAACAAAAACGCTCAGATTGACGATGACGGAAGTGGAAGGTTCAGATCTGAGTCAGTCTCAATCCACAAACTTCAGAAGTAAGAATCAGAACGTGTGAGAGACTTTTACCCATAACGAGGTGGGGTTTGATTCCTGCAATAATCCTGTATTATTCAAAACGGCTCTGGTCCATTTTTCAAGACTAAAAGCAGTAAATGTTGTGGTGAAATGTCCTGATTCAGATCTTTAAGCTGCTTTGGACAATATTGTGGTTTGACATGAACACATTGGAATAAAGTCGTAAAGTTACATGTGACGAGATTCTGTCGAGCTAAAATGTGAACGTAAACGTCCAGATTTGACAAGAAACCTCTGAAATTAAAAGTTCTTATTTCATTTTTTATTTTATTAACCTTAATTTCAGCAGGTTTAACCCTCTTTCACCAGAGTGACCGGGGCATTTACATAAGACATAAAGAAACTTGTATTTGTTTGAATTTATTGTCAATAATATGCTTTATTTGCATCATTTTGAAATATACATATAACTATATATATTCTATGTTTGGCATTGTTTTCTCTTCTTTGTGATGCCTTTTTACATAGTACAAGTACAAGTACATGGTTCTAGTTCAGTCCCAGTGTATTATGAACTTCAGTCACATATTTCATATATTTACATCACTTAGATCTATTTGTATTACTATTGTTCCTGTGTGTACCCCTGCGAGAGGAGGAGTCAAGTCTGTTCAGACGCGTTTAGACGCGTTCTGACGTGTTCTGACCAGGTTTAAAAAGAACATAGAACATGGTTTTCCCTCCACCCTCTGGTCCCTGATTGGATCAGTTGTTCCAGATGTGTCACTAAAGCAGATAAAGGGTTTAAACCCCGACAAAGATGAGAAAAGAAGTTTAAATATGATTTCCTTTCACATTTAAATGATTTAGAACATCAAATATGACTAAATTATATTCTAACAGACTTGACTCCTCCTCTCGCAGGGGCAGACATAAGAGGGGCGTGGCCTCTGAACAGACTTGACTCCTCCTCTCGCAGGGGTACACACAGGAACAATAGTAATACAAATAGATCTAAGTGATGTAAATATATGAAATATGTGACTGAAGTTCATAATACACTGGGACTGAACTAGAACCATGTACTTGTACTTGTACTATGTAAAAAGGCATCACAAAGAAGAGAAAACAATGCCAAACATAGAATATATATAGTTATATGTATATTTCAAAATGATGCAAATAAAGCATATTATTGACAATAAATTCAAACAAATACAAGTTTCTTTATGTCTTATGTAAATGCCCCGGTCACTCTGGTGAAAGAGGGTTAAACCTGCTGAAATTAAGGTTAATAAAATAAAAAATGAAATAAGAACTTTTAATTTCAGAGGTTTCTTGTCAAATCTGGACGTTTACGTTCACATTTTAGCTCGACAGAATCTCGTCACATGTAACTTTACGACTTTATTCCAATGTGTTCATGTCAAACCACAATATTGTCCAAAGCAGCTTAAAGATCTGAATCAGGACATTTCACCACAACATTTACTGCTTTTAGTCTTGAAAAATGGACCAGAGCCGTTTTGAATAATACAGGATTATTGCAGGAATCAAACCCCACCTCGTTATGGGTAAAAGTCTCTCACACGTTCTGATTCTTACTTCTGAAGTTTGTGGATTGAGACTGACTCAGATCTGAACCTTCCACTTCCGTCATCGTCAATCTGAGCGTTTTTGTTTTGGACTTTTCTACCACGAGTCCCTCAACAAGGCTCTTCTGTCAGTCGCTCCGCATCTCTGGCTCCAGCTGCTGCTCTGTAAAAGCCGTTCTGTGTCTCGTCTTGTGGAAAATAAAAACGGGAAGCTGATTTAGTGCAGGGGTCAAAGTTCATGTCACAGAGACGTCACCCATTTCCTGTCGGACACAATCCTCTCTGAGGCGGTTGACCCCAAGATCCCACAAAGAACTAAACCAGGACTGAACTAGGACTAAATCAGGACTCAGCGGCCTCAGGCTGAGGGACCGTCTGATGTCCAAGAGGACAGACTGAGGGACCGTCTGAGATCCAAGAGGACAGACTGAGGGACCGTCTGATGTCCAAGAGGACAGACTGAGGGACCGTCTGAGATCCAAGAGGACAGACTGAGGGACCGTCTGATGTCCAAGAGGACAGACTGAGGGACCGTCTGAGATCCAAGAGGACAGACTGAGGGACCGTCTGATGTCCAAGAGCACAGACTGAGGGACCGTCTGATGTCCAAGAGGACAGACTGAGGGACCGTCTGAGATCCAAGAGGACAGACTGAGGGACCGTCTGATGTCCAAGAGGACAGACTGAGGGACCGTCTGATGTCCAAGAGGACAGACTGAGGGACCGTCTGAGGTCCAAGAGCACAGACTGAGGGACCGTCTGATGTCCAAGAGGACAGACTGAGGGACCGTCTGAGATCCAAGAGGACAGACTGAGGGACCGTCTGAGATCCAAGAGGACAGACTGAGGGACCGTCTGATGTCCAAGAGGACAGACTGAGGGACCGTCTGAGATCCAAGAGGACAGACTGAGGGACCGTCTGATGTCCAAGAGGACAGACTGAGGGACCGTCTGATGTCCAAGAGGACAGACTGAGGGACCGTCTGAGATCCAAGAGGACAGACTGAGGGACCGTCTGATGTCCAAGAGGACAGACTGAGGGACCGTCTGATGTCCAAGAGGACAGACTGAGGGACCGTCTGAGATCCAAGAGGACAGACTGAGGGACCGTCTGAGATCCAAGAGGACAGACTGAGGGACCGTCTGAGATCCAAGAGGACAGACTGAGGGACCGTCTGATGTCCAAGAGGACAGACTGAGGGACCGTCTGAGATCCAAGAGGACAGACTGAGGGACCGTCTGATGTCCAAGAGGACAGACTGAGGGACCGTCTGAGATCCAAGAGGACAGACTGAGGGACCGTCTGATGTCCAAGAGGACAGACTGAGGGACCGTCTGAGATCCAAGAGGACAGACTGAGGGACCGTCTGATGTCCAAGAGCACAGACTGAGGGACCGTCTGAGATCCAAGAGGACAGACTGAGGGACCGTCTGATGTCCAAGAGGACAGACTGAGGGACCGTCTGATGTCCAAGAGGACAGACTGAGGGACCGTCTGAGGTCCAAGAGCACAGACTGAGGGACCGTCTGAGATCCAAGAGGACAGACTGAGGGACCGTCTGAGATCCAAGAGGACAGACTGAGGGACCGTCTGAGATCCAAGAGGACAGACTGAGGGACCGTCTGAGATCCAAGAGGACAGACTGAGGGACCGTCTGATGTCCAAGAGGACAGACTGAGGGACCGTCTGAGATCCAAGAGGACAGACTGAGGGACCGTCTGATGTCCAAGAGGACAGACTGAGGGACCGTCTGATGTCCAAGAGGACAGACTGAGGGACCGTCTGAGATCCAAGAGGACAGACTGAGGGACCGTCTGATGTCCAAGAGCACAGACTGAGGGACCGTCTGAGATCCAAGAGGACAGACTGAGGGACCGTCTGAGATCCAAGAGGACAGACTGAGGGACCGTCTGATGTCCAAGAGGACAGACTGAGGGACCGTCTGAGATCCAAGAGGACAGACTGAGGGACCGTCTGATGTCCAAGAGGACAGACTGAGGGACCGTCTGATGTCCAAGAGGACAGACTGAGGGACCGTCTGAGATCCAAGAGGACAGACTGAGGGACCGTCTGATGTCCAAGAGGACAGACTGAGGGACCGTCTGAGATCCAAGAGGACAGACTGAGGGACCGTCTGATGTCCAAGAGGACAGACTGAGGGACCGTCTGATGTCCAAGAGGACAGACTGAGGGACCGTCTGAGATCCAAGAGGACAGACTGAGGGACCGTCTGAGATCCAAGAGGACAGACTGAGGGACCGTCTGATGTCCAAGAGGACAGACTGAGGGACCGTCTGAGATCCAAGAGGACAGACTGAGGGACCGTCTGAGATCCAAGAGGACAGACTGAGGGACCGTCTGATGTCCAAGAGGACAGACTGAGGGACCGTCTGATGTCCAAGAGGACAGACTGAGGGACCGTCTGATGTCCAAGAGGACAGACTGAGGGACCGTCCTATGTCCAAGAGGACAGACTGAGGGACCGTCTGATGTCCAAGAGGACAGACTGAGGGACCGTCTGATGTCCAAGAGGACAGACTGAGGGACCGTCTGAGATCCAAGAGGACAGACTGAGGGACCATCTGATGTCCAAGAGGACAGACTGAGGGACCGTCTGATGTCCAAGAGGACAGACTGAGGGACCGTCTGAGGTCCAAGAGGACAGACTGAGGGACCGTCTGAGGTCCAAGAGGACAGACTGAGGGACCGTCTGAGGTCCAAGAGGACAGACTGAGGGACCGTCTGAGGTCCAAGAGGACAGACTGAGGGACCGTCTGAGGTCCAAGAGGACAGACTCTCCAAATGAGGCTGAACATCACGTCTTCTCTGGTTCTGCCCTAAAGTCAGAAACTGAGTCTAAGTCTCTGGCCCTTGTCTTAATCCAAACCGGCCCCTGAGAGGTTCTGGCTCCCAAAGCGTCTGGCTCTTGGGCTCCAGGTGGACTTTAGCTCAGGGGGAGGAGCCTCCACAGCACAGCCAGATGATTGGACGAGAGAGAACGCAGACTCAGGCCAAAACAAGAGACAAAAAGCAGAAACACAAAAGAATCTTGTGTCTCAAACTCTGACTTGACCTCGAGCTAAAGCGCTGTGTTTCCCCTGATGCTAACGACTATGTGGAGCCTTAGCAACACAGAGCTAGCAAAGCATGTTAGCAACACAAAGCTAGCAAAGCACGTTAGCAACACAAAGCTAGCAAAGCACGTTAGCAACACAAAGCTAGCAAAGCACGTTAGCAACACAAAGCTAGCAAAGCACGTTAGCAACACAAAGCTAGCAAAGCACGTTAGCAACACAAAGCTAGCAAAGCACGTTAGCAACACAAAGCTAGCAAAGCACGTTAGCAACACAAAGCTAGCAAAGCACGTTAGCAACACAAAGCTAGCAAAGCACGTTAGCAACACAAAGCTAGCAAAGCACGTTAGCAACACAAAGCTAGCAAAGCACGTTAGCAACACAAAGCTAGCAAAGCACGTTAGCAACACAAAGCTAGCAAAGCACGTTAGCAACACAAAGCTAGCAAACCACGTTAGCAACACAAAGCTAGCAAACCACGTTAGCAACAGCTGTTTCCTGTTTATGGCACTCGCTTTGTCGAGAGCCACAATCTGATATTTCCAGCTCATAAAGCGTCACATGATCCAAAGCATGAGCCACGCCCCTCAACACACTAGCTTTAGCCACGCCCCTCACACACACTAGCTTTAGACACGCCCCTCACACACACTAACTTTAGACACGCCCCTCACACACACTAGCTTTAGCCACGCCCCTCACACACACTAGCTTTAGACACGCCCCTCACACACACTAGCTTTAGCCACGCCCCTCACACACACTAGCTTTAGACACGCCCCTCACACACACTAGCTTTAGCCACGCCCCTCACACACACTAGCTTTAGACACGCCCCTCACACACACTAACTTTAGACACGCCCCTCAACACACTAGCTTTAGACACGCCCCTCACACACACTAGCTTTAGCCACGCCCCTCACACACACTAGCTTTAGCCACGCCCCTCACACACACTAACTTTAGCCACGCCCCTCACACACACTAGCTTTAGCCACGCCCCTCACACACACTAGCTTTAGCCACGCCCCTCACACACACTAGCTTTAGACACGCCCCTCGCACACACTAGCTTCAGCCACGCCCCTCACACCCACTAGCTTTAGCCACGCCCCTCACACACACTAGCTTCAGCCACGCCCCTCACACACACTAGCTTTAGACACGCCCCTCACACACACTAGCTTTAGCCACGCCCCTCACACACACTAGCTTTAGCCACGCCCCTCACACCCACTAGCTTTAGCCACGCCCCTCACACACACTAGCTTTAGCCACGCCCCTCACACCTACTAGCTTTAGACACGCCCCTCACACACACTTGTCCCACATGGGGAAATTTCATTGGTGCAACGCAGGTAGATACAGAGGTAGATACAGAAGAACAGATCACTTATAGGAAGTCTGAAAAACACTTTCAGTAGAAGATCTCCTATAAATAAATAAAAACTCCCATAGACAAATAAATAAATAAATACATAAATACCATTGCATGTGATCACGACAGTAATTGCACATGAATATGTGTCACGACAGCACATGGATTGCACATGAATTCCAACAGCAATTGCACATATGACAGAATTGCACATGGTTAGGTCAGTATTGCGAGTGTTCAGTACTAACAGTGTTTGTTATAAAGTCTGACACCAGCAGGAAGGAAAGACCTACGGAACCTCTCCTTCACACAGCGAGGGTGGATCAGTCTCTCACTGAAGCTGCTCTCCAGAGCGGAGAGAGTGTCCTGCAGGGCGTGACACTCATGGTCCAGCATAGATGTGAATCTAGCCAGGACCCTCCTGTCCCCCACCTCCTGCACCGAGTCCAGAGCACAGCCCAGGACGGAGCTGGACTTCTTGATGACTCTGTCCAGCCTCTTCCTCTCCCTCTCTGTGATGCTGCTGCTCCAGCAGGCCACACCATACAGGAGGGCTGATGCCACCACAGAGTCGTAGAAGGTCTTCAGGAGCGGCCCTGTCACTCCAAAAGACCTGAGTCTCCTCAGGAGGTAGAGCCGACTCTGGCTCTTCCTGTACAGTGCGTCTGTGTTATGAGTCCAGTCCAGTTTGTGGTTCAGATGAACACCAGGTACTTGTATGAGTCCACTCTCTCAATGTCCCGTCCCTGGATGTTCACTGGTGAGGGGGCAGTGGGGTGGCGTCTGCGGAAATCCACCACCATCTCCTTGGTCTTCCTCGCGTTGATGAGGAGGTGGTTCCGCTGACACCAGTCCACAAAGTCCTGCGCCAGTCCTCTGTACTCCGCGTCATCGTCGTCCGTGATGAGTCCGATGATGGCAGAGTCGTCAGAGAACTTCTGCAGGACACAGCTGTCCGTGTCATGTCTGAAGTCTGCAGTGTAAAGGGTGAAGAGAAAGGGCGCCAGGACAGTGCCCTGGGGCGCCCCCACACTGCAGGTCCGAGTGTCAGACACACAGTTCCGGGCTCTCACAAACTGGGGTCGGTCTGTGAGGTAGTCCAGGATCCACTCTGCCAGGTCATACTCCACACCAGCCGTCTCCAGCTTGTCCCTCAGGAGCTGATGGTGTTGAAGGCACTGGAAAGATCGAAGAACAGAATCCTCACAGAGCTGCCAGGCTTTTCCAGGTGAGAGAGAGAGCGGTGCAGCAGGGAGATGACGGCGTCCTCCACTCCGACGCCAGACCG
This sequence comes from Eucyclogobius newberryi, assembly GCF_026437365.1. NCBI lineage: Eukaryota > Metazoa > Chordata > Actinopteri > Gobiiformes > Gobiidae > Eucyclogobius > Eucyclogobius newberryi. The sequence continues at coordinate 55,846 of NW_027315837.1, forward strand.
ATATGCAAACTGCAGCGGGTCCATGGCTGAGCTCACGGTGGAGCGGAGGTGGTCCAGGACCAGCCGCTCCAGTGTCTTCATCAGGTGGGACGTGAGAGCCACTGGCCTGAAGCTGTTGAGGTCTTTGGGGCGCGGTGTCTTAGGCACAGGTACCAGACAGGAGGTCTTCCAGACCTGTGGTACCACCCTCAGCTTCAGTCTCATGTTGAAGACATGCTCCATAACTCCACACAGTTCATCTGCAGGACTTAAGGAGCCTGGGGCTGATGCCATCAGGTCCTGCTGCCTTCCTCACTTTAATCCTCTTCAGCTCACTCCTCACCTGTGCTGCTGTGACAGTCAGTGGTTGGCAGGGGGACTGTGTGCTGGGGGGATGGGTGAGTCCAGGCGAAGTGGGGAGCCGATGGTCCGGGGCAGATAAGCGAAGAGGAACAGATGCAGGGCATTGTCCAGCTGTGGAAGAGGGAGCATGCAGCTGTGCAGGGGGAGGGGCGGGTGACCGATCAAACCTCAAGAAGTGAGTATTTAAATCATTCACCCACTGTAGATCCCCCTCTGTCTGGGCAGGGGGGATTTTGAAGCCCGAGATGGTTTTCAGGCTTCTCCACACTCCCTGAATGTTCTTTTGCTGCAGCTGCTCCTCCATCCTCCTCTTGTAGCCGGCCTCAGCCTGCCTGATCTTCCTCCTCAGCTCCTTCTGCACAGTCCTCAGCTCCTCCTTGTTCCCTGACCTGAAGGCTCTTCTTCTTCTCCTTCAGCAGAGCCCTCAGTTCACGGTTAATCCATGGCTTGTTGTTTGGAAAACACCGCACCGTCCGGGAGGGAACAATGTTCTCAAAACAGAAGTTGATGTAGTCCGTGATGCACTCTGTGATGGTGTTGATGTCCTCCCCATGTGGGTCATAAAGCTCAGTCCAGACAGTGGTGCTGAAGCAGTCCCTCAGAGCCTCCTCGCTCTCAGCAGACCACATCCTCACCTCACGGGACACCACAGGCTGCCTGCGCACGATGGGTTCATACACAGGCCTCAGATGTACAAGGTTGTGGTCCGAGCTGCTCAGGGGAGGGAGGGGGGAAGAGGAATAAGCCTCTTTGGTGTTGGCAAAAACAAGTCCAATGTTCTATTGTCTCTGGTGGGGCAGGTAACATACTGGGTGTATGTTGGTAGAACAGAAGAGGGAGAAGCGTGGTTAAAGTCACCAGAGATGAGGAAGAGAGCCTGTGGGTGCTGTGTTTGCAGCCTACAAGTGCAGGAGAGCAGTGCTTCACAAGCATTTTCAGCATTGGCAGACGGGGCCACATAGACTGCGATCAAAATCACATGTGAGAACTCCCGGGGCAGATAATATGGCCTCATGCCAAGAGCCAATAGTTCAATATCCCTGTTACATAGCTGCTCCTTCACTGTGCAGTGTTCGGGTTTGGACCAGCTCGTGTTCACATACACAGCCAGACCTCCACCTCTTTTCTTCAGACCTCCACCTCTCTTCTTCCTGCATTCTTTCGTTCTGTCGCCCGCAGCAGATGAAAATTGTCCAAACCTACAATAGAGTCTGGCATTTCTGCTGTTAACCAGGTCTCTGTGAAAATCAAGACGCTGCTGTCCCTATAAATCCTCTGGGACCGCATGAGGCTCGCTATTTCCGTCATTTTATTTTGAAGGGACCTCACGTTACCCATGACTACGGCGGGAACCGACTTTCTGTTTGTCCCTCTCTTCTCTCGGAGTTTACGTCCAGCCCGTCTGCCTCGTTGCGTTTTCCTTAGGATGTCCGCCGGGATAACGTGACGATCTCCGGGTAAGACGACTGTTCTCCGCAGTTTCATGAGTTCCTCCTTTGTGGAAACCAAGCCCCCGGAAGCCAAGATGGCCGCCATTGAAGCCTATGGAGCTGCTCATTGGCTCATGGTTCCAAAAACGTGTTTTAGTTCCGCATTACTTCCTGAACAGTGGTATTTCTCCTCCCACTTTTGTGACGTCATCGCCGTGAGGCTTTGGCGTCGGGAGCGCGCACGTCACAGCAGCGCGACAGACTGAGAAGAGTCAACACGGACTTTTGGAATAATTCGGCTTGAAATAGTCTGTTTACGTAACGTATAATGATGAATTGTTATATCCATCTATAAATATACATGTATCATGTTGTAAAGCTCTGATATTTAAGAGAATTATAAAGAAGTGTTAAGATAAAAAGTCTGGTTTAATGACAATGAATCACATTTAGAGGTTTAATAACGTCCTCATCATTTTCTGTAGTTTTTGGTTTGGGTATTTATTTTGTTATTAACTTTTCAGTTATTAATTTACATAATATAATTTGGCCAATATGTATTTTTTTTAATCAGATGAGAAGAAATATAAAATATAATCATCGATTCTGTTACATAATTGAGTTAAGAAGTATTTAATTATATTCAGTTTCCTTTTGTGTCGTTTTTTGTATCATGTCAATCTTTAATAAATACAAAACACATTTGTTTATTAATGTATTTAATAAGAATAATGAACATGAATGAACTTGTTCAATAAATGCAAATCTGATTATAACTACAAATGATAAATTGATTTTAGCCAGTTTTAGTTGAGTTTTAAAGCTACAATGTGGGAGTCCCTTATTAAGGAGTTTGAGTCTGTGTAATGTTCATTATTATTATCATCATTAATAGAATCAGAAAATGTATTGCCATTGTCAAAGAACAGAATTCACAAACAGTGGAACTTGCTTTGGTGATTCAGTGCAACATAAAAATATTAACAATGATAAAACAACCTGTATAAGTCAGATAGAACAAACTGAATAAGATAAGATATTCTTTTATTGTCCACACATGAGGAAATGTCGTTGTTGCAACACAGCAGATACAGAGGAAAAGGACAGAAAACTTAATAGATTGATCTTAATAGAAGAACTCTTATAAACAAAAACTCCTCTAGACAGAACCTCTCATTTCTTAATAAGAAATGGAGGAAATAAAGATAAAGATAAAATAAAAACAGCGTAAGATAAAATAATACTAATAATAATGGTAAAATAAACACTCTTTTTACATCAGTTATATGCACATGAATGTGACATTATTGTGTTAAAATACTTTGTTTCCATGGTTACACAGTCTTCTGTACTTCAGTAACTCCTCCGTTCAGCTCCATCATATGACTGAGAGAAACAGAACATGTCACAGCTTTAGATTAATACAAGTCATATAACATACACTTCATATGTTTAGATTATACAAGTCATATAACATACACTTCATATGTTTAGATTATACAAGTCATATAACATACACTTCACATGTTTAGATTATACAAGTCATATAACATACACTTCATATGTTTAGATTATACAAGTCATATAACATACACTTCACATGTTTAGATTATACAAGTCATATAACATACACTTCACATGTTTAGATTATACAAGTCATATAACATACACTTCATATGTTTAGATTATACAAGTCATATAACATACACTTCACATGTTTAGATTAATACAAGTCATATAACATACACTTCACATGTTTAGATTATACAAGTCATATAACATACACTTCACATGTTTAGATTATACAAGTCATATAACATACACTTCACATGTTTTAGATTATACAAGTCATATAACATACACTTCACATGTTTTAGATTTATACAAGTCATATAACATACACTTCACATGTTTAGATGATACAAGTCATATAACATACACTTCACATGTTTAGATTATACAAGTCATATAACATACACTTCACATGTTTAGATTATACAAGTCATATAACATACACTTCACATGTTTAGATTAATACAAGTCATATAACATACACTTCACATGTTTATATTATACAAGTCATATAACATACACTTCACATGTTTTAGATTTATACAAGTCATATAACATACACTTCACATGTTTAGATGATACAAGTCATATAACATACACTTCACATGTTTTAGATTATACAAGTCATATAACATACACTTCATATGTTTAGATTATACAAGTCATATAACATACACTTCACATGTTTAGATGATACAAGTCATATAACATACACTTCACATGTTTGTCCTGAAGCTGCTTCACAGACACATGTGACACATCAGTGGCTCTTTTGAAGAACAATTATCATTTAGTTTTTTTGGTCATAACAAAACAGACATTTTATAAATTCAAAATACTGATTCTACTGTTTACTTTTAGTCGAGGCAGAAGTTATTATTAAAATACCTTTTGCTTTGGAGTCGTCAGGAGTTTACTTGAGATGACTCTGTGTCTGCAGTGACCTGCAGTGACCTGCAGTGACCTGTAGTGACCTGTAGTGACCTGTAGTGACCTGTAGTGACCTGCAGTGACCTGTAGTGACCTGTAGTGACCTGCAGTGACCTGTAGTGACCTGTAGTGACCTGCAGTGACCTGTAGTGACCTGTAGTGACCTGCAGTGACCTGCAGTGACCTGCATTGACCTGTAGTGACCTGCAGTGACCTGTAGTGACCTGTAGTGACCTGTAGTGACCTGTAGTGACCTGCAGTGACCTGTAGTGACCTGCAGTGACCTGCAGTGACCTGTAGTGACCTGCAGTGACCTGTAGTGACCTGTAGTGACCTGCAGTGACCTGCAGTGACCTGTAGTGACCTGTAGTGACCTGCAGTGACCTGTAGTGACCTGTAGTGACCTGTAGTGACCTGCAGTGACCTGTAGTGACCTGTAGTGACCTGCAGTGACCTGTAGTGACCTGTAGTGACCTGCAGTGACCTGTAGTGACCTGCAGTGACCTGTAGTGACCTGTAGTGACCTGCAGTGACCTGTAGTGACCTGTAGTGACCTGTAGTGACCTGCAGTGACCTGTAGTGACCTGCAGTGACCTGTAGTGACCTGTAGTGACCTGCAGTGACCTGCAGTGACCTGTAGTGACCTGCAGTGACCTGTAGTGACCTGTAGTGACCTGTAGTGACCTGTAGTGACCTGTAGTGACCTGCAGTGACCTGTAGTGACCTGTAGTGACCTGTAGTGACCTGTAGTGACCTGTAGTGACCTGTAGTGACCTGTAGAGCTCTGGTCAGCACAGACAGACTAAACTCACTGGTCAGCTCTGAAGATGAGAAAGATACTCATTAGAACATTGATATATTCTGCACATTTAACAGAGAAAAGCTGGAATATGTTATTGACACATTTACATTTCGCTCTGTAACACAAAAGTTCCTCTTTTCACATTAATTTTTAAAGCTAGAACCAAAAGTCATTTATTTATGCATAAGTTTAAACCTTAGACGTTAGAACATAACTGACATGTTTGCTAAATCTCTACATATTCCATGGAAGTAAATCCATGACATTCCTATAGAAAACACGCGTGTGCTTTGTTTAAACACAGCACACTTCATTATAAAATATGTAATAAAACCTTAAATGTGGTCTCAGCCCCTGTAAGTACAGCACTGTCACTTTTAAACACCTTTACATTTATATATGTAAGATATGACCCATTATAGCAGGTTATATTTGAATTATTGGTAGTTTTTTATAGCACATGATACAAACATCACTTTATTTCCTTCTTTCTCTAGTTTTCCTTGATCTGTGCATAACCTCTTGTCTCTTAGAACATTTAGTAAGAGAAATAATGAGTTATTTATTTGCAGAAGCACGAGCCATCGTGACGTGTTGTTGCATCTTTGTGTAGCTAAACTTTAGCTTACGTTAGCTCGTGTTAGCTCGTGTTAGCTTGTGTTAACTCGTGTTAACTTGTGTTAGCTCGTGTTAGCTCGTGTTAGCTTGTGTTAACTCGTGTTAGCTCGTGTTAACTCGTGTTAACTCGTGTTAGCTCGTGTTAACTCGTGTTAACTCGTGTTAACTCGTGTTAGCTCGTGTTAGCTCGTGTTAGCTCGTGTTAGCTCGTGTTAGCTCGTGTTAGCTCGTGTTAACTCGTGTTAGCTCGTGTTAACTCGTGTTAACTCGTGTTAGCTCGTGTTAACTCGTGTTAACTCGTGTTAACTCGTGTTAGCTCGTGCTAACTCGTGTTAGCTCGTGTTAACTCGTGTTAACTCGTGTTAACTCGTGTTAGCTCGTGTTAGCTCGTGTTAACTCGTGTTAACTCGTGTTAACTCGTGTTAGCTCGTGTTAACTCGTGTTAACTCGTGTTAACTCGTGTTAGCTCGTGTTAGCTCGTGTTAGCTCGTGTTAACTCGTGTTAACTCGTGTTAGCTCGTGTTAGCTCGTGTTAGCTCGTGTTAACTCGTGTTAACTCGTGTTAACTCGTGTTAGCTCGTGTTAGCTCGTGTTAACTCGTGTTAGCTCGTGTTAGCTCGTGTTAGCTCGTGTTAGCTCGTGTTAACTCGTGTTAACTCGTGTTAGCTCGTGTTAGCTCGTGTTAACTCGTGTTAACTCGTGTTAGCTCGTGTTAACTCGTGTTAACTCGTGTTAGCTCGTGTTAACTCGTGTTAACTCGTGTTAACTCGTGTTAGCTCGTGTTAACTCGTGTTAACTCGTGTTAACTCGTGTTAGCTCGTGTTAGCTCGTGTTAACTCGTGTTAACTCGTGTTAACTCGTGTTAACTCGTGTTAGCTCGTGTTAGCTCGTGTTAACTCGTGTTAGCTCGTGTTAACTCGTGTTAACTCGTGTTAACTCGTGTTAACTCGTGTTAGCTCGTGTTAGCTCGTGTTAACTCGTGTTAACTCGTGTTAGCTCGTGTTAACTCGTGTTAACTCGTGTTAACTGTGTAATCGTTGTTTTACACTTCATATGGAACGATGTGTGAAACGTGAGGAATGACAAACAAACACAACTTACGTGTCTCGTCTCGTCACGTGTTCTTCTGTTTGTGTTTAGTTTCCGTCACGTGTTCTCCCGAGGCTCGTTCATGAGGGTCACGTGCGCGCTCGGTGCGCGTACACCGTTCACCGGAAGGTTAAAAAAGTATTTATTAAGTATTTTAGAAACAGTTGAAGAGTGAAATTCCTTCTATTTTATTTTTAGACTAAAAACAATTTAGCATGTTTGGTAATTTTAGAGGCCGAACTCTTGAAATGGTCCGACCAAGAGGCTGCATTCTGCGAAGTGGCCACTACTCAATTTGGAGCCAGAGGCAGAGGGGGTGTGGCCTATCCAGATATTATAATACATCCGGGTGTAAACGCGGTACGGCGCCGGCCGGGGGGCGGGGCCGGAGCCGGGGGACTCAGAGCCAAGACACATCGCAACGTCACGACGAAAACACTCAATCCAGCCGAATAAAGTCAAAACAAGTTAATTTAAAGCGATTCCAGTGCGTGTCCCGATCGTTGGTGAAGTTCCTCTTTCATATAAACGTGTATATAAACGTGTACCGACGACACGCCGTACTTTAGCGCGGCCGGAGGGCGCGGGGGGGGGGGGCTGGTGGGCTCGCTCGGAGCTAGCTCACGTCACAACAACACAACGAACGCAACGAAAAACGCTCAAATCCAGCCGAAAAAAGTCAAAACAGTTGAATTAAAAAACTATTCCAGCGCGTGTCCCTATCGTACAGTAAAATAGAAAAAATATACTTACTATATTTACAAAATATAGGAGATAAAGCACAATAAGTGTGAGAAAGAAGAGAGAGCGTTTACACCGGGCTGCCAGCTGTACCAGCGCCTTATGACGTATTATTGACGTATTACTTTAGCCACGCCCCTCACACACACTAGCTTTAGACACGCCCCTCACACACACTAGCTTTAGCCACGCCCCTCACACACACTAGCTTTAGCCACGCCCCTCACATACACTAGCTTTAGCCACGCCCCTCACACGCACTAGCTTTAGACACGCCCCTCACACACACTAGCTTTAGCCACGCCCCTCACACACACTAGCTTTAGCTACGCCCCTCACACGCACTAGCTTTAGCCACGCCCCTCACACACACTAGCTTTAGCCACGCCCCTCACACACACTAGCTTTAGCCACGCCCCTCACACACACTAGCTTTAGCCACGCCCCTCATACACACTAGCTTTAGCCAAGCCCCACACGCCCCTCACACACACTAGCTTTAGCCACGCCCCTCACACACACTAGCTTTAGCCAAGCCCCACACGCCCCTCACACACACTAGCTTTAGCCACGCCCCTCACACACACTAGCTTTAGCCAAGCCCCACACGCCCCTCACACACACTAGCTTTAGACACGCCCCTCACACACTCTAGCTTTAGCCACGCCCCTCACAAGCATCTTTTTTTGACTGGCTCAGATCGAGCTCAGGATTGAATTGAGTTCAGATTTACAGGATGGAAACACAGAGAACCTGGCTGAGGTCTGGGACCAGGACCAGTGAAGTGTAGATACCTTGTCCACAGGCTTCAGAGAACATCAGCAGAAGAGCAGAGCAGAGCAGGAGTTTCTGTGACGGAGACGAAGAGGAGGAAGAGGACGGAGGAGGCATCTTCATCTGAAACATGAACACAACACGTCAGGCAGGATATCGATAAAATAACAACAGTTATATGGACGTCCCAAGGTGAGGTGAACATCTCGATGGATTTGTACGACATGTAGGACTGTTGTCATAGCAACTAAAGGATCAGAACTGTCTTCTGCCCCATTGACGTTCGGATACGTCTATGTTCTGCCCCTCATTGTTTTAAACAGGTCCTCCCCCACAGTTTGTGTTCAGGTGTGTTCAGGCTCATGTTCAGGTGTGTTTAGGTGTGTACAGGTGTGTTCAGGCTCATGTTCAGGCTCATGTTCAGGTGTGTTCAGGTGTGTACAGGTGTGTTCAGGTGTTCAGGCTCATGTTCAGGTGTGCACAGGTGTGTTCAGGTGTGTTAAGGCTCTTGTTCAGGTGTGTTCAGGTGTGTACAGGTGTGTTCAGGTGTGTTCAGGCTCATGCTCAGGTGTGTACAGGTGTGTACAGGTGTGTACAGGTGTGTTCAGGTGTGTTCAGGTGTGTACAGGTGTGTTCAGGTGTGTTCAGGTGTGTACAGCTGTGTTCAGGTGTGTTCAGGTATGTTCAGGTGTGTTTAGGTGTGTTCAGGTGTGTTCAGGTGTGTTCAGGTGTGTACAGCTGTGTTCAGGTGTGTTCAGGTATGTTCAGGTGTGTTCAGGTGTGTGTTCAGGTATGTTCAGGTGTGTTCAGGTGTGTTCAGGTGTGTACAGGTGTGTACAGCTGTGTTCAGGTATGTTCAGGTGTGTTCAGGCTCATGTTCAGGTGTGTTCAGGTGTGTACAGCTGTGTTCAGGTATGTTCAGGTATGTTCAGGTGTGTGTTCAGGTATGTTCAGGTGTGATCAGGTGTGATCAGGTGTGTTCAGGTGTGTTCAGGTGTGTTCAGGTGTGTTCAGGCTCGTGTTCAGGTGTGTCCAGGCTTGTGTTCAGGTGTGTTCAGGTGTGTTCAGGCTCGTGTTCAGGTGTGCTCAGGTGTGTTTAGGTGTGTACAGGTGTGTTCAGGCTCATGTTCAGGTGTGCACAGGTGAGTTCAGGTGTGTTAAGGCTCATGTTCAGGTGTGTTCAGGTGTGTACAGCTGTGTTCAGGTATGTTCAGGTGTGTTCAGGTATGGTCTGGTGTGTTCAGGTTGGTTCAGGCTCATGTTCAGGTGTGTTCAGGTGTGTACAGGTGTGTTCAGGTTTGTGTTCAGGTATGTTCAGGTGTATTCAGGTTTGTGTTCAGGTGTGTACAGCTGTGTACAGCTGTGTTCAGGTATGTTCAGGTATGTTCAGGTGTGTTCAGGTGTGATCAGGTGTGTTCAGGCTCGTGTTCAGGTGTGCTCAGGTGTGTTCAGGCTCGTGTTCAAGTGTGCTCAGGTGTGTAAGGTGTGCTCAGGTGTGTTCAGGTGTGTACAGGTGTGCTCAGGTGTGTTCAGGCTTGTGTTCAGGTGTGTTCAGGTGTGTTCAGGCTCGTGTTCAGGTGTGTTCAGGTGTGCTCAGGTGTGTTCAGGCTCGTGTTCAGGTGTGCTCAGGTGTGTACAGGTGTGTACAGGTGTGCTCAGGTGTGTTCAGGCTCGTGTTCAGGTGTGTTCAGGTGTGTTCAGGCTCGTGTTCAGGTGTGCTCAGGTGTGTTCAGGTGTGTTCAGGCTCGTGTTCAGGTGTGTTCAGGTGTGTTCAGGTGTGTTCAGGTGTGTACAGGTGTGTTCAGGTGTGTACAGGTGTGTACAGGTGTGTTCAGGTGTGTTCAGGTGTGTTCAGGTGTGTACAGGTGTGTTCAGGCTCATATTCAGGTGTGTTCAGGTGTGTACAGCTGTGTTCAGGTATGTTCAGGTGTGTTCAGGTGTGTTCAGGTGTGTTCAGGTGTGTTCAGGTTTGTGTTCAGGTATGTTCAGGTGTGTTCAGGTGTGTTCAGGCTCATGTTCAGGTGTACACAGGTGAGTTCAGGTGTGTTAAGGCTCATGTTCAGGTGTGTTCAGGTGTGTACAGCTGTGTTCAGGTATGTTCAGGTGTGTTCAGGTATGTTCTGGTGTGTTCAGGTTGGTTCAGGCTCATGTTCAGGTGTGTTCAGCTGTGTACAGGTGTGTTCAGGTTTGTGTTCAGGTATGTTCAGGTGTATTCAGGTTTGTGTTCAGGTGTGTACAGCTGTGTACAGCTGTGTTCAGGTATGTTCAGGTATGTTCAGGTGTGTTCAGGTGTGATCAGGTGTGTTCAGGCTCGTGTTCAGGTGTGCATAGGTGTGTTCAGGCTCGTGTTCAAGTGTGCTCAGGTGTGTAAGGTGTGCTCAGGTGTGTTCAGGTGTGTACAGGTGTGTACAGGTGTGCTCAGGTGTGTTCAGGCTTGTGTTCAGGTGTGTTCAGGTGTGTTCAGGCTCGTGTTCAGGTGTGTTCAGGTGTGCTCAGGTGTGTTCAGGCTCGTGTTCAGGTGTGCTCAGGTGTGTACAGGTGTGTTCAGGCTCGTGTTCAGGTGTGTTCAGGTGTGTTCAGGCTCGTGTTCAGGTGTGCTCAGGTGTGTTCAGGTGTGTTCAGGTGTGTTCAGGTGTGTTCAGGTGTGTTCAGGTGTGTTCAGGTGTGTACAGGTGTGTTCAGGTGTGTACAGGTGTGTACAGGTGTGTTCAGGTGTGTTCAGGTGTGTTCAGGTGTGTACAGGTGTGTTCAGGCTCATATTCAGGCTCATGTTCAGGTGTGTTCAGGTGTGTACAGCTGTGTTCAGGTATGTTCAGGTGTGTTCAGGTGTGTTCAGGTGTGTTCAGGTGTGTTCAGGTTTGTGTTCAGGTATGTTCAGGTGTGTTCAGGTGTGTTCAGGCTCATGTTCAGGTGTACACAGGTGAGTTCAGGTGTGTTAAGGCTCATGTTCAGGTGTGTTCAGGTGTGTACAGCTGTGTTCAGGTATGTTCAGGTGTGTTCAGGTATGTTCTGGTGTGTTCAGGTTGGTTCAGGCTCATGTTCAGGTGTGTTCAGCTGTGTACAGGTGTGTTCAGGTTTGTGTTCAGGTATGTTCAGGTGTATTCAGGTTTGTGTTCAGGTGTGTACAGCTGTGTACAGCTGTGTTCAGGTATGTTCAGGTATGTTCAGGTGTGTTCAGGTGTGATCAGGTGTGTTCAGGCTCGTGTTCAGGTGTGCATAGGTGTGTTCAGGCTCGTGTTCAAGTGTGCTCAGGTGTGTAAGGTGTGCTCAGGTGTGTTCAGGTGTGTACAGGTGTGTACAGGTGTGCTCAGGTGTGTTCAGGCTTGTGTTCAGGTGTGTTCAGGTGTGTTCAGGCTCGTGTTCAGGTGTGTTCAGGTGTGCTCAGGTGTGTTCAGGCTCGTGTTCAGGTGTGCTCAGGTGTGTACAGGTGTGTTCAGGCTCGTGTTCAGGTGGGTTCAGGTGTGTTCAGGCTCGTGTTCAGGTGTGTTCAGGCTCGTGTTCAGGTGTGTTCAGGCTCGTGTTCAGGTGTGCTCAGGTGTGTTCAGGTGTGTTCAGGCTCGTGTTCAGGTGTGTTCAGGTGTGTTCAGGTGTGTACAGGTGTGTTCAGGTGTGTTCAGGTGTGTACAGGTGTGTACAGGTGTGTACAGGTGTGTTCGGGTGTGTTCAGGTGTGTTCAGGTGTGTACAGGTGTGTTCAGGTGTGTACAGGTGTGTTCAGGCTCATATTCAGGCTCATGTTCAGGTGTGTTCAGGTGTGTACAGGTGTGTTCAGGTGTGTTCAGGCTCATGTTCAGGTGTGCACAGGTGTGTTCAGGTGTGTTAAGGCTCATGTTCAGGTGTGTTCAGGTGTGTACAGCTGTGTTCAGGTATGTTCAGGTGTGTTCAGGTATGTTCAGGTGTGTTCAGGTGTGTTCAGGTGTGTTCAGGTGTGTTCAGGTTTGTGTTCAGGTATGTTCAGGTGTGTTCAGGTGTGTTCAGGTGTGTTCAGGCTCATGTTCAGGTGTGTTCAGGTGTGTACAGCTGTGTTCAGGTATGTTCAGGTGTGTGTTCAGGTATGTTCAGGTGTGTTCAGGTGTGTACAGGTGTGTACAGCTGTGTTCAGGTATGTTCAGGTGTGTTCAGGCTCATGTTCAGGTGTGTTCAGGTGTGTTCAGGTGTGTACAGGTGTGTTCAGGCTCGTGTTCAGGTGTGTTCAGGTGTGCTCAGGTGTGTTCAGGCTCGTGTTCAGGTGTGCTCAGGTGTGTACAGGTGTGTTCAGGCTCGTGTTCAGGTGTGTTCAGGTGTGTTCAGGCTCGTGTTCAGGTGTGTTCAGGCTCGTGTTCAGGTGTGCTCAGGTGTGCTCAGGTGTGTTCAGGTGTGTTCAGGTGTGTTCAGGTGTGTTCAGGTGTGTACAGGTGTGTTCAGGTGTGTTCAGGTGTGTACAGGTGTGTACAGGTGTGTACAGGTGTGTTCGGGTGTGTTCAGGTGTGTTCAGGTGTGTACAGGTGTGTTCAGGTGTGTACAGGTGTGTTCAGGCTCATATTCAGGCTCATGTTCAGGTGTGTTCAGGTGTGTACAGGTGTGTTCAGGTGTGTTCAGGCTCATGTTCAGGTGTGCACAGGTGTGTTCAGGTGTGTTAAGGCTCATGTTCAGGTGTGTTCAGGTGTGTACAGCTGTGTTCAGGTATGTTCAGGTGTGTTCAGGTATGTTCAGGTGTGTTCAGGTGTGTTCAGGTGTGTTCAGGTTTGTGTTCAGGTATGTTCAGGTGTGTTCAGGTGTGTTCAGGTGTGTTCAGGCTCATGTTCAGGTGTGTTCAGGTGTGTACAGCTGTGTTCAGGTATGTTCAGGTGTGTGTTCAGGTATGTTCAGGTGTGTTCAGGTGTGTACAGGTGTGTACAGCTGTGTTCAGGTATGTTCAGGTGTGTTCAGGCTCATGTTCAGGTGTGTTCAGGTGTGTTCAGGTGTGTACAGGTGTGTTCAGGTGTGTTCAGGTGTGTACAGGTGTGTACAGGTGTGTACAGGTGTGTTCGGGTGTGTTCAGGTGTGTTCAGGTGTGTACAGGTGTGTTCAGGTGTGTACAGGTGTGTTCAGGTGTGTTAAGGCTCATGTTCAGGTGTGTTCAGGTGTGTACAGCTGTGTTCAGGTATGTTCAGGTGTGTTCAGGTATGTTCAGGTGTGTTCAGGTGTGTTCAGGTGTGTTCAGGTGTGTTCAGGTTTGTGTTCAGGTATGTTCAGGTGTGTTCAGGTGTGTTCAGGTGTGTTCAGGCTCATGTTCAGGTGTGTTCAGGTGTGTACAGCTGTGTTCGGGTATGTTCAGGTGTGTGTTCAGGTATGTTCAGGTGTGTTCAGGTGTGTACAGGTGTGTACAGCTGTGTTCAGGTATGTTCAGGTGTGTTCAGGCTCATGTTCAGGTGTGTTCAGGTGTGTACAGCTGTGTTCAGGTATGTTCAGGTATGTTCAGGTGTGTTCAGGTATGTTCAGGTGTGTTCAGGTGTGTTCAGGTGTGTTCAGGTTTGTGTTCAGGTATGTTCAGGTGTGTTCAGGTGTGTTCAGGTGTGTTCAGGCTCATGTTCAGGTGTGTTCAGGTGTGTACAGCTGTGTTCAGGTATGTTCAGGTGTGTGTTCAGGTATGTTCAGGTGTGTTCAGGTGTGTACAGGTGTGTACAGCTGTGTTCAGGTATGTTCAGGTGTGTTCAGGCTCATGTTCAGGTGTGTTCAGGTGTGTTCAGGTGTGTACAGGTGTGTTCAGGTGTGTTCAGGTGTGTACAGGTGTGTACAGGTGTGTACAGGTGTGTTCGGGTGTGTTCAGGTGTGTTCAGGTGTGTACAGGTGTGTTCAGGTGTGTACAGGTGTGTTCAGGCTCATATTCAGGCTCATGTTCAGGTGTGTTCAGGTGTGTACAGGTGTGTTCAGGTGTGTTCAGGCTCATGTTCAGGTGTGCACAGGTGTGTTCAGGTGTGTTAAGGCTCATGTTCAGGTGTGTTCAGGTGTGTACAGCTGTGTTCAGGTATGTTCAGGTGTGTTCAGGTATGTTCAGGTGTGTTCAGGTGTGTTCAGGTGTGTTCAGGTGTGTTCAGGTTTGTGTTCAGGTATGTTCAGGTGTGTTCAGGTGTGTTCAGGTGTGTTCAGGCTCATGTTCAGGTGTGTTCAGGTGTGTACAGCTGTGTTCGGGTATGTTCAGGTGTGTGTTCAGGTATGTTCAGGTGTGTTCAGGTGTGTACAGGTGTGTACAGCTGTGTTCAGGTATGTTCAGGTGTGTTCAGGCTCATGTTCAGGTGTGTTCAGGTGTGTACAGCTGTGTTCAGGTATGTTCAGGTATGTTCAAGTGTGTGTTCAGGTATGTGTTCAGGTATGTTCAGGTGTGATCAGGTGTGATCAGGTGTGTTCAGGTGTGTTCAGGTGTGTTCAGGTGTGTAAGGCTCGTGTTCAGGTGTGTTCAGGTGTGTCCAGGCTTGTGTTCAGGTGTGTTCAGGTGTGTAAGGCTCGTGTTCAGGTGTGTTCAGGTGTGTCCAGGCTTGTGTTCAGGTGTGTTCAGGCTCGTGTTCAGGTGTGCTCAGGTGTGCTCAGGTGTGTTTAGGTGTGTACAGGTGTTTTCAGGTGTGTTCAGGCTCATGTTCAGGTGTGCACAGGTGAGTTCAGGTGTGTTAAGGCTCATGTTCAGGTGTGTTCAGGTGTGTACAGCTGTGTTCAGGTATGTTCAGGTGTGTTCAGGTATGTTCTGGTGTGTTCAGGTTGGTTCAGGCTCATGTTCAGGTGTGTTCAGGTGTGTACAGGTGTGTTCAGGTTTGTGTTCAGGTATGTTCAGGTGTATTCAGGTTTGTGTTCAGGTGTGTACAGCTGTGTACAGCTGTGTACAGCTGTGTTCAGGTATGTTCAGGTATGTTCAGGTGTGTTCAGGTGTGATCAGGTGTGTTTAGGCTCGTGTTCAGGTGTGCTCAGGTGTGTTCAGACTTGTGTTCAAGTGTGCTCAGGTGTGTAAGGTGTGCTCAGGTGTGTTCAGGTGTGTACAGGTGTGTTCAGGTGTGTTCAGGCTCATGTTCAGGTGTGCACAGGTGTGTTCAGGTGTGTTAAGGCTCATGTTCAGGTGTGTTCAGGTGTGTACAGCTGTGTTCAGGTATGTTCAGGTGTGTTCAGGTATGTTCAGGTGTGTTCAGGTGTGTTCAGGTGTGTTCAGGTGTGTTCAGGTTTGTGTTCAGGTATGTTCAGGTGTGTTCAGGTGTGTTCAGGTGTGTTCAGGCTCATGTTCAGGTGTGTTCAGGTGTGTACAGCTGTGTTCAGGTATGTTCAGGTGTGTGTTCAGGTATGTTCAGGTGTGTTCAGGTGTGTACAGGTGTGTACAGCTGTGTTCAGGTATGTTCAGGTGTGTTCAGGCTCGTGTTCAGGTGTGTTCAGGTGTGTACAGGTGTGTTCAGGCTCGTGTTCAGGTGTGTTCAGGTGTGCTCAGGTGTGTTCAGGCTCGTGTTCAGGTGTGCTCAGGTGTGTACAGGTGTGTTCAGGCTCGTGTTCAGGTGTGTTCAGGTGTGTTCAGGCTCGTGTTCAGGTGTGTTCAGGCTCGTGTTCAGGTGTGTTCAGGTGTGTTCAGGCTCGTGTTCAGGTGTGCTCAGGTGTGTTCAGGTGTGTTCAGGCTCGTGTTCAGGTGTGTTCAGGTGTGTTCAGGTGTGTACAGGTGTGTTCAGGTGTGTTCAGGTGTGTACAGGTGTGTACAGGTGTGTACAGGTGTGTTCGGGTGTGTTCAGGTGTGTTCAGGTGTGTACAGGTGTGTTCAGGTGTGTACAGGTGTGTTCAGGCTCATATTCAGGCTCATGTTCAGGTGTGTTCAGGTGTGTACAGGTGTGTTCAGGTGTGTTCAGGCTCATGTTCAGGTGTGCACAGGTGTGTTCAGGTGTGTTAAGGCTCATGTTCAGGTGTGTTCAGGTGTGTACAGCTGTGTTCAGGTATGTTCAGGTGTGTTCAGGTATGTTCAGGTGTGTTCAGGTGTGTTCAGGTGTGTTCAGGTTTGTGTTCAGGTATGTTCAGGTGTGTTCAGGTGTGTTCAGGTGTGTTCAGGCTCATGTTCAGGTGTGTTCAGGTGTGTACAGCTGTGTTCAGGTATGTTCAGGTGTGTGTTCAGGTATGTTCAGGTGTGTTCAGGTGTGTACAGGTGTGTACAGCTGTGTTCAGGTATGTTCAGGTGTGTTCAGGCTCATGTTCAGGTGTGTTCAGGTGTGTTCAGGTGTGTACAGGTGTGTTCAGGTGTGTTCAGGTGTGTACAGGTGTGTACAGGTGTGTACAGGTGTGTTCGGGTGTGTTCAGGTGTGTTCAGGTGTGTACAGGTGTGTTCAGGTGTGTACAGGTGTGTTCAGGCTCATATTCAGGCTCATGTTCAGGTGTGTTCAGGTGTGTACAGGTGTGTTCAGGTGTGTTCAGGCTCATGTTCAGGTGTGCACAGGTGTGTTCAGGTGTGTTAAGGCTCATGTTCAGGTGTGTTCAGGTGTGTACAGCTGTGTTCAGGTATGTTCAGGTGTGTTCAGGTATGTTCAGGTGTGTTCAGGTGTGTTCAGGTGTGTTCAGGTGTGTTCAGGTTTGTGTTCAGGTATGTTCAGGTGTGTTCAGGTGTGTTCAGGTGTGTTCAGGCTCATGTTCAGGTGTGTTCAGGTGTGTACAGCTGTGTTCAGGTATGTTCAGGTGTGTGTTCAGGTATGTTCAGGTGTGTTCAGGTGTGTACAGGTGTGTACAGCTGTGTTCAGGTATGTTCAGGTGTGTTCAGGCTCATGTTCAGGTGTGTTCAGGTGTGTACAGCTGTGTTCAGGTATGTTCAGGTATGTTCAGGTGTGTGTTCAGGTATGTGTTCAGGTATGTTCAGGTGTGATCAGGTGTGATCAGGTGTGTTCAGGTGTGTTCAGGTGTGTTCAGGTGTGTAAGGCTCGTGTTCAGGTGTGTTCAGGTGTGTCCAGGCTTGTGTTCAGGTGTGTTCAGGTGTGTAAGGCTCGTGTTCAGGTGTGTTCAGGTGTGTCCAGGCTTGTGTTCAGGTGTGTTCAGGTGTGTTCAGGCTCGTGTTCAGGTGTGCTCAGGTGTGCTCAGGTGTGTTTAGGTGTGTACAGGTGTTTTCAGGTGTGTTCAGGCTCATGTTCAGGTGTGCACAGGTGAGTTCAGGTGTGTTAAGGCTCATGTTCAGGTGTGTTCAGGTGTGTACAGCTGTGTTCAGGTATGTTCAGGTGTGTTCAGGTATGTTCAGGTGTGTTCAGGTGTGTTCAGGTGTGTTCAGGTGTGTTCAGGTTTGTGTTCAGGTATGTTCAGGTGTGTTCAGGTGTGTTCAGGTGTGTTCAGGCTCATGTTCAGGTGTGTTCAGGTGTGTACAGCTGTGTTCAGGTATGTTCAGGTGTGTGTTCAGGTATGTTCAGGTGTGTTCAGGTGTGTACAGGTGTGTACAGCTGTGTTCAGGTATGTTCAGGTGTGTTCAGGCTCATGTTCAGGTGTGTTCAGGTGTGTACAGCTGTGTTCAGGTATGTTCAGGTATGTTCAGGTGTGTGTTCAGGTATGTGTTCAGGTATGTTCAGGTGTGATCAGGTGTGATCAGGTGTGTTCAGGTGTGTTCAGGTGTGTTCAGGTGTGTAAGGCTCGTGTTCAGGTGTGTTCAGGTGTGTCCAGGCTTGTGTTCAGGTGTGTTCAGGTGTGTAAGGCTCGTGTTCAGGTGTGTTCAGGTGTGTCCAGGCTTGTGTTCAGGTGTGTTCAGGTGTGTTCAGGCTCGTGTTCAGGTGTGCTCAGGTGTGCTCAGGTGTGTTTAGGTGTGTACAGGTGTTTTCAGGTGTGTTCAGGCTCATGTTCAGGTGTGCACAGGTGAGTTCAGGTGTGTTAAGGCTCATGTTCAGGTGTGTTCAGGTGTGTACAGCTGTGTTCAGGTATGTTCAGGTGTGTTCAGGTATGTTCTGGTGTGTTCAGGTTGGTTCAGGCTCATGTTCAGGTGTGTTCAGGTGTGTACAGGTGTGTTCAGGTTTGTGTTCAGGTATGTTCAGGTGTATTCAGGTTTGTGTTCAGGTGTGTACAGCTGTGTACAGCTGTGTACAGCTGTGTTCAGGTATGTTCAGGTATGTTCAGGTGTGTTCAGGTGTGATCAGGTGTGTTTAGGCTCGTGTTCAGGTGTGCTCAGGTGTGTTCAGACTTGTGTTCAAGTGTGCTCAGGTGTGTAAGGTGTGCTCAGGTGTGTTCAGGTGTGTACAGGTGTGTACAGGTGTGCTCAGGTGTGTTCAGGCTTGTGTTCAGGTGTGTTCAGGTGTGTTCAGGCTCGTGTTCAGGTGTGTTCAGGTGTGCTCAGGTGTGTTCAGGCTCGTGTTCAGGTGTGCTCAGGTGTGTACAGGTGTGTACAGGTGTGCTCAGATGTGTTCAGGCTCGTGTTCAGGTGTGCTCAGGTGTGTACAGGTGTGTACAGGTGTGCTCAGGTGTGTTCAGGCTCGTGTTCAGGTGTGTTCAGGTGTGTTCAGGCTCGTGTTCAGGTGTGTTCAGGCTCGTGTTCAGGTGTGTTCAGGCTCGTGTTCAGGTGTGTTCAGGTGTGTTCAGGCTCGTGTTCAGGTGTGCTCAGGTGTGTTCAGGCTCGTGTTCAGGTGTGTTCAGGTGTGTTCAGGTGTGTTCAGGCTCGTGTTCAGGTGTGCTCAGGTGTGTTCAGGCTCGTGTTCAGGTGTGTTCAGGTGTGTTCAGGTGTGTTCAGGTGAGTTCAGGCTCGTGTTCAGGTGTGTTCAGGTGTGCTCAGGTGTGTTCAGGCTCGTGTTCAGGTGTGTTCAGGTGTGTTCAGGCTCGTGTTCAGGTGTGCTCAGGTGTGTTCAGGCTCGTGTTCAGGCTCGTGTTCAGGTGTGTTCAGGTGTGTTCAGGTGTGTTCAGGTGTGTTCAGGCTTGTGTTCAGGTGTGCTCAGGTGTGCGGCTAACATCACACTCATAACTGTGCTAATGGCTAACGACACCCTCATAATTGTGCTCACGGCTAACAACGCACTCATAACTGTGCTAACGGCTAACGACACCCTCATAACTGTGCTAATGGCTAACAACGCACTCATAACTGTGCTAACGGCTAACGACACACTCATAGCTATGCTAACAGCTAACAACACTCTCATAACTGTGCTAACGGCTAACGACACACTCATAACTGTGCTAGCGGCTAACGACACCCTCATAACTGTGCTAATGGCTAACAACGCACTCATAACTGTGCTAACGGCTAACGACACACTCATAGCTATGCTAACAGCTAACAACACACTCATAACTGTGCTAACGGCTAACGACACACTCATAACTGTGCTAACGGCTAACGACACCCTCATAACTGTGCTAATGGCTAACAACGCACTCATAACTGTGCTAACGGCTAACGACACACTCATAGCTATGCTAACGGCTAACAACACTCTCATAACTGTGCTAACGGCTAACGACACACTCATAACTGTGCTAGCGGCTAACGACACCCTCATAACTGTGCTAATGGCTAACAACGCACTCATAACTGTGCTAACGGCTAACGACACACTCATAGCTATGCTAACAGCTAACAACACACTCATAACTGTGCTAACGGCTAACGACACACTCATAACTGTGCTAACGGCTAACGACACACTCATAACTGTGCTAACGGCTAACGACACACTCATAACTGTGCTAACGGCTAACGACACACTCATAACTGTGCTAACGGCTAACGACACACTCATAACTGTGCTAACGGCTAACGACACACTCATAACTGTGCTAACGGCTAACGACACACTCATAACTGTGCTAACGGCTAATATTACAGAGCTATGCTAACACATTCTCAAATTAAAATGACGTAAAGCCGTCCTTGTTGCACAACCGTTTTTTTTAAACTAAAAAGTAAAATGTCAAATATTCCCCTCATCAGTGGCTGCAGATGAATTCAAAATCAGATTATTGTCAGATTCTAGAGTTAAAAATCATTCAAATGAAATGTAAACTGCAAATGCATCTGATTTGTCCATGATTTCCTCCATCAGAGTTTGTGGTTCTCTCCGGACATGTGACCTGCTCTGTGAAGCACGGCAGGAGGCTGGGAGGGCATCAGGCTGAATTCCTGGCATCTGAGTCTGTGGTGGTCTCTCGTCAGCTCTGAGGTATGTGCCACGTGAGGCTGAACGTTCAGGACGAGCAGAGACTTGTGAAGACTCAAACAAAGACTCAATGACTCCTTCATCAGACGTGTCACTTCTGCTCCGGCCGCGCCGCAGGGTTCATGGTCCCTCTGTGGTTCATGGTCCCTCTGTGGTTCATGGTCCCTCTGTGGTTCATGGTCCCTCTGTGGTTCATGGTCCCTCTGTGGTTCATGGTCCCTCTGTGGTTCACGGTCCCTCTGTGGTTCACGGTCCCTCTGTGGTTCATGGTCCCTCTGTGGTTCACGGTTGCTCCTGTGTCATCAGATGCAGATGACACATGATCAGACAGACTTAGAGCTCGTGTGAAGGATGTAAAAATCTGGAGGACACTTAACGATCTGCTTCTTAATCCTGAACAAACCGAGTTCATTGTGCTGGAGGTCATTGTGCTGGAGGTCATTGTGCTGGAGGTCATTGTGCTGGAGGTCATTGTGCTGGAGGTCATTGTGCTGGAGGTCATTGTGCTGGAGGTCATTGTGCTGGAGGTCATTGTGCTGGAGGTCATTGTGCTGGAGTTCATTGTGCTGAAGGTCATTGTGCTGGAGGTCATTGTGCTGGAGGTCATTGTGCTGGAGGTCATTGTGCTGGAGGTCATTGTGCTGGAGGTCATTGTGCTGAAGGTCATTGTGCTGGAGGTCATTGTGCTGGAGGTCATTGTGCTGAAGGTCATTGTGCTGGAGGTCATTGTGCTGGAGGTCATTGTGCTGGAGGTCATTGTGCTGGAGGTCATTGTGCTGAAGGTCATTGTGCTGGAGGTCATTGTGCTGATGGTCATTGTGCTGGAGGTCATTGTGCTGGAGGTCATTGTGCTGAAGGTCATTGTGCTGGAGGTCATTGTGCTGGAGGTCATTGTGCTGGAGGTCATTGTGCTGGAGGTCATTGTGCTGAAGGTCATTGTGCTGGAGGTCATTGTGCTGATAGTCTCACTGAAGCCTCCAGTTCTACTGAAAGAAACCTCAGAGTCTGATTGGACCAGGAGCTCTCATTTAAAGCTCATATAAATCAAGTCTGTAAAACAGACTCTTAGTCTCTTCACTGGCTCCTGTCCAGTTTAGAATCACATTTAAACTCCTCCTCCTGATTTACAAAGCCATAAATGACATGGCCCCTCCCACCTCAAAGATACTATAGAACCATCTCATCCAATCAGAGCTCTTTACTCTCAACATGCTGGCCTTCTGGTGGTGCCAAGAGTCTCTAAAAGCACAGTAGGATGTAGAGCCTTCTGGTGGGGCCAAGAGTCTCTAAAAGCACAGTAGGAGGTAGAGCCTTCTGGTGGGGCCAAGAGTCTCTAAAAGCACAGTAGGAGGTAGAGCCTTCTGGTGGTTTAAGAGTCTCTAAAAGCACAGTAGGAGGAAGAGCCTTCTGGTGGTCCAAGAGTCTCTAAAAGCACAGTAGGAGGTAGAGCCTTCTGGTGGTCCAAGAGTCTCTAAAAGCACAGTAGGAGGTAGAGCCTTCTGGTGGTCCCAAGAGTCTCTAAAAGCACAGTAGGAGGTAGAGCCTTCTGGTGGTCCAAGAGTCTCTAAAAGCACAGTAAGATGTAGAGCCTTCTGGTGGTGCCAAGAGTCTCTAAAAGCACAGTAGGAGGTAGAGCCTTCTGGTGGTCCAAGAGTCTCTAAAAGCACAGTAGGAGGTAGAGCCTTCTGGTGGTTTAAGAGTCTCTAAAAGCACAGTAGGAGGTAGAGCCTTCTGGTGGTCCAAGAGTCTCTAAAAGCACAGTAGGAGGTAGAGCCTTCTGGTGGTCCCAAGAGTCTCTAAAAGCACAGTAGGAGGTAGAGCCTTCTGGTGGTCCAAGAGTCTCTAAAAGCACAGTAAGATGTAGAGCCTTCTGGTGGTGCCAAGAGTCTCTAAAAGCACAGTAGGAGGTAGAGCCTTCTGGTGGTCCCAAGAGTCTCTAAAAGCACAGTAGGAGGTAGAGCCTTCTGGTGGTCCAAGAGTCTCTAAAAGCACAGTAGGAGGTGGAGCCTTCTGGTGGTCCCAAGAGTCTCCAAAAGCACAGTAGGAGGTAGAGCCTTCTTGTGGTCCCAAGAGTCTCTAAAAGCAAAGTACGAGGTAGAGCAAGCACAGTGGGAGGTAGAGCCTTCTGGTGGTCCAAGAGTCTCTAAAAGCACAGTAGGAGGTAGAGCCTTCTGGTGGTCCCAAGAGTCTCTAAAAGCACAGTAGGAGGTAGAGCCTTCTGGTGGTCCCAAGAGTCTCTAAAACCACAGTAGGAGGTAGAGCCTTCTGGTGGTCCAAGAGTCTCTAAAAGCACAGTAGGAGGTAGAGCCTTCTGGTGGTCCCAAGAGTCTCTAAAAGCACAGTAGGAGGTAGAGCCTTCTGGTGGTCCCAAGAGTCTCTAAAACCACAGTAGGATGTAGAGCCTTCTGGTGGTGCCAAGAGTCTCTAAAAGCACAGTAGGAGGTAGAGCCTTCTGGTGGTCCCAAGAGTCTCTAAAAGCACAGTAGGAGGTAGAGCCTTCTGGTGGTCCAAGAGTCTCTAAAAGCACAGTAGGAGGTAGAGCCTTCTGGTGGTCCCAAGAGTCTCTAAAAGCACAATAGGAGGTAGAGCCTTCTGGTGGTCCAAGAGTCTCTAAAAGCACAGTAGGAGGTAGAGCCTTCTGGTGGTCCCAAGAGTCTCTAAAAGCACAATAGGAGGTAGAGCCTTCTGGTGGTGCAAGAGTCTCTAAAAGCACAGTAGGATGTATAGCCTTCTGGTGGTGCCAAGAGTCTCTAAAAGCAGAGTAGGAGGTAGAGCCTTCTGGTGGTTTAAGAGTCTCTAAAAGCACAGTAGGAGGTAGAGCCTTCTTGTGGTCCCAAGAGTCTCTAAAAGCAAAGTACGAGGTAGAGCAAGCACAGTGGGAGGTAGAGCCTTCTGGTGGTCCAAGAGTCTCTAAAAGCACAGTAGGAGGTAGAGCCTTCTGGTGGTCCCAAGAGTCTCTAAAAGCACAGTAGGAGGTAGAGCCTTCTGGTGGTCCCAAGAGTCTCTAAAAGCACAGTAGGAGGTAGAGCCTTCTGGTGGTCCCAAGAGACTCTAAAACCACAGTAGGAGGTAGAGCCTTCTGGTTGTCCCAAGAGTCTCTAAAAGCACAGTAGGTGGTAGAGCCTTCTGGTGGTCCCAAGAGTCTCTAAAAGTAAAGTAGGAGGTAGAGCCTTCTGGTGGTCCCAAGAGTCTCCAAAAGCACAGTAGGAGGTAGAGCCTTCTGGTGGTCCCAACAGTCTCTAAAAGCACAGTAGGAGGTAGAGCCTTCTGGTTGTCCCAAGAGTCTCTAAAAGCACAGTAGGAGGTAGAGCCTTCTGGTGGTACCAAGAGTCTCTAAAAGCACAGTAGGAGGTAGAGCCTTCTGGTGGTTTAAGAGTCTCTAAAAGCACAGTAGGAGGTAGAGCCTTCTGGTGGTCCAAGAGTCTCCAAAAGCACAGTAGGAGGTAGAGCCTTCTTGTGGTCCCAAGAGTCTCTAAAAGCAAAGTACGAGGTAGAGCAAGCACAGTGGGAGGTAGAGCCTTCTGGTGGTCCAAGAGTCTCTAAAAGCACAGTAGGAGGTAGAGCCTTCTGGTGGTCCCAAGAGTCTCTAAAAGCACAGTAGGAGGTAGAGCCTTCTGGTGGTCCCAAGAGTCTCTAAAACCACAGTAGGAGGTAGAGCCTTCTGGTTGTCCCAAGAGTCTCTAAAAGCACAGTAGGAGGTAGAGCCTTCTGGTGGTCCCAAAAGTCTCTAAAAGTAAAGTAGGAGGTAGAGCCTTCTGGTGGTCCCAAGAGTCTCCAAAACCACAGTAGGAGGTAGAGCCTTCTGGTGGTCCCAAGAGTCTCTAAAAGCACAGTAGGAGGTAGAGCCTTCAGGTTGTCCCAAGAGTCTCTAAAAGCACAGTAGGAGGTAGAGCCTTCTGGTGGTACCAAGAGTCTCTAAAAGCACAGTAGGAGGTAGAGCCTTCTGGTGGTCCCAAGAGTCTCTAAAAGTAAAGTAGGAGGTAGAGCCTTCTGGTGGTCCCAAGAGTCTCCAAAAGCACAGTAGGAGGTAGAGCCTTCTGGTGGTCCCAAGAGTCTCTAAAAGCACAGTAGGAGGTAGAGCAAGCACAGTAAGAGGTAGAGCCTTCTGGTGGTCCAAGAGTCTCTAAAAGCACAGTAGGAGGTAGAGCCTTCTGGTGTTCCCAAGAGTCTCTAAAAGCACAGTAGGAGGTAGAGCCTTCTGGTTGTCCCAAGAGTCTCTAAAAGCACAGTAGGAGGTAGAGCCTTCTGGTGGTCCCAAGAGTCTCTAAAAGTAAACTAGGAGGTAGAGCCTTCTGGTGGCCCCAAGAGTCTCTAAAAGCACAGTAGGAGGTAGAGCCTTTTGGTGGTCCCAAGAGTCTCTAAAGCACAGTAGGAGGTAGAGCCTTCTGGTGGTACCAAGAGTCTCTAAAAGCACAGTAGGAGGTAGAGCCTTCTGGTGGTCCCAAGAGTCTCTAAAAGTAAAGTAGGAGGTAGAGCCTTCTGGTGGTCCCAAGAGTCTCCAAAAGCACAGTAGGAGGTAGAGCCTTCTGGTGGTCCCAAGAGTCTCTAAAAGCACAGTAGGAGGTAGAGCAAGCACAGTAAGAGGTAGAGCCTTCTGGTGGTCCAAGAGTCTCTAAAAGCACAGTAGGAGGTAGAGCCTTCTGGTGTTCCCAAGAGTCTCTAAAAGCACAGTAGGAGGTAGAGCCTTCTGGTTGTCCCAAGAGTCTCTAAAAGCACAGTAGGAGGTAGAGCCTTCTGGTGGTCCCAAGAGTCTCTAAAAGTCAACTAGGAGGTAGAGCCTTCTGGTGGTCCCAAGAGTCTCTAAAACCACAGTAGGAGGTAGAGCCTTTTGGTGGTCCCAAGAGTCTCTAAAGCACAGTAGGAGGTAGAGCCTTCTGGTGGTCCAAGAGTCTCTAAAAGCACAGTAGGAGGTAGAGCCTTCTGGTGGTCCAAGAGACTATAAAAGCACAGTAGGAGGTAGAGCCTTCTGGTGGTCCAAGAGTCTCTAAAAGCACAGTAGGAGGTAGAGCCTTCTGGTGGTCCCAAGAGCCTCTAAAAGCACAGTAGGAGGTAGAGCCTTCTGGTGGTCCAAGAGTCTCTAAAAGCACAGTAGGAGGTAGAGCCTTCTGGTGGTCCCAAGAGTCTCTAAAAGCACAGTAGGAGGTAGAGCCTTCTTGTGGTCAAAGAGTCTCTAAAAGCACAGTAGGATGTAAAGCCTTCTGGTGGTGCCAAGAGTCTCTAAAAGCACAGTAGGAGGTAGAGCCTTCTGGTGGTCCCAAGAGTCTCTAAAAGCACAGTAGGAGGTAGAGCCTTCTGGTGGTACCAAGAGTCTCTAAAAGCACAGTAGGAGGTAGAGCCTTCTGGTGGTCCCAAGAGTCTCTAAAAGTAAAGTAGGAGGTAGAGCCTTCTGGTGGTCCCAAGAGTCTCCAAAAGCACAGTAGGAGGTAGAGCCTTCTGGTGGTCCCAAGAGTCTCTAAAAGCACAGTAGGAGGTAGAGCAAGCACAGTAAGAGGTAGAGCCTTCTGGTGGTCCAAGAGTCTCTAAAAGCACAGTAGGAGGTAGAGCCTTCTGGTGGTCCCAAGAGTCTCTAAAAGCACAGTAGGAGGTAGAGCCTTTTGGTGGTCCCAAGAGTCTCTAAAAGCACAGTAGGAGGTAGAGCCTTCTGGTGGTCAAAGAGTCTCTAAAAGCACAGTAGGAGGTAGAGCCTTCTGGTGGTCCCAAGAGTCTCTAAAAGCACAGTAGGAGGTAGAGCCTTCTGGTGGTCCCAAGAGTCTCTAAAAGCACAATAGGAGGTAGAGCCTTCTGGTGGTGCCAAGAGTCTCTAAAATCACAGTAGGAGGTAGAGCCTTCTGGTGGTTCCAAGAGTCTCTAAAAGCACAGTAGGAGGTAGAGCCTTCTGGTGGTCCCAAGAGTCTCTAAAAGCACAGTAGGAGGTAGAGCCTTCTGGTGGTCCAAGAGTCTCTAAAAGCACAGTAGGATGTAGAGCCTTCTGGTGGTGCCAAGAGTCTCTAAAAGCACAGTAGGAGGTAGAGCCTTCTGGTGGTCCCAAGAGTCTCTAAAAGCACAGTAGGAGGTAGAACCTTCTGGTGGTCCCAAGAGTCTCTAAAAGCACAGTAGGAGGTAGAGCCTTCTGGTGGTCCAAGAGTCTCTAAAAGCACAGTAGGATGTAGAGCCTTCTGGTGGTGCCAAGAGTCTCTAAAAGCACAGTAGGAGGTAGAGCCTTCTGGTGGTCCCAAGAGTCTCTAAAAGCACAGTAGGAGGTAGATCCTTCTGGTGGTCCAAGAGTCTCTAAAAGCACAGTAGGAGGTGGAGCCTTCTGGGGGTCCCTAGAGTCTCTAAAAGCACAGTAGGAGGTAGAGCCTTCTGGTGGTCCAAGAGTCTCTAAAAGCACAGTAGGATGTAGAGCCTTCTGGTGGGGCCAAGAGTCTCTAAAAGCACAGTAGGAGGTAGAGCCTTCTGGTGGTTTAAGAGTCTCTAAAAGCACAGTAGGAGGTAGAGCCTTCTGGTGGTCCAAGAGTCTCTAAAAGCACAGTAGGAGGTAGAGCCTTCTGGTGGTCCCAAGAGTCTCTAAAAGCACAGTAGGAGGTAGAGCCTTCTGGTGGTCCAAGAGTCTCTAAAAGCACAGTAAGATGTAGAGCCTTCTGGTGGTGCCAAGAGTCTCTAAAAGCACAGTAGGAGGTAGAGCCTTCTGGTGGTCCAAGAGTCTCTAAAAGCACAGTAGGAGGTAGAGCCTTCTGGTGGTTTAAGAGTCTCTAAAAGCACAGTAGGAGGTAGAGCCTTCTGGTGGTCCAAGAGTCTCTAAAAGCACAGTAGGAGGTAGAGCCTTCTGGTGGTCCCAAGAGTCTCTAAAAGCACAGTAGGAGGTAGAGCCTTCTGGTGGTCCAAGAGTCTCTAAAAGCACAGTAAGATGTAGAGCCTTCTGGTGGTGCCAAGAGTCTCTAAAAGCACAGTAGGAGGTAGAGCCTTCTGGTGGTCCCAAGAGTCTCTAAAAGCACAGTAGGAGGTAGAGCCTTCTGGTGGTCCAAGAGTCTCTAAAAGCACAGTAGGAGGTGGAGCCTTCTGGTGGTCCCAAGAGTCTCCAAAAGCACAGTAGGAGGTAGAGCCTTCTTGTGGTCCCAAGAGTCTCTAAAAGCAAAGTACGAGGTAGAGCAAGCACAGTGGGAGGTAGAGCCTTCTGGTGGTCCAAGAGTCTCTAAAAGCACAGTAGGAGGTAGAGCCTTCTGGTGGTCCCAAGAGTCTCTAAAAGCACAGTAGGAGGTAGAGCCTTCTGGTGGTCCCAAGAGTCTCTAAAACCACAGTAGGAGGTAGAGCCTTCTGGTGGTCCAAGAGTCTCTAAAAGCACAGTAGGAGGTAGAGCCTTCTGGTGGTCCCAAGAGTCTCTAAAAGCACAGTAGGAGGTAGAGCCTTCTGGTGGTCAAAGAGTCTCTAAAAGCACAGTAGGATGTAGAGCCTTCTGGTGGTGCCAAGAGTCTCTAAAAGCACAGTAGGAGGTAGAGCCTTCTGGTGGTCCCAAGAGTCTCTAAAAGCACAGTAGGAGGTAGAGCCTTCTGGTGGTCCAAGAGTCTCTAAAAGCACAGTAGGAGGTAGAGCCTTCTGGTGGTCCCAAGAGTCTCTAAAAGCACAATAGGAGGTAGAGCCTTCTGGTGGTCCAAGAGTCTCTAAAAGCACAGTAGGAGGTAGAGCCTTCTGGTGGTCCCAAGAGTCTCTAAAAGCACAATAGGAGGTAGAGCCTTCTGGTGGTGCAAGAGTCTCTAAAAGCACAGTAGGATGTATAGCCTTCTGGTGGTGCCAAGAGTCTCTAAAAGCACAGTAGGAGGTAGAGCCTTCTGGTGGTTTAAGAGTCTCTAAAAGCACAGTAGGAGGTAGAGCCTTCTTGTGGTCCCAAGAGTCTCTAAAAGCAAAGTACGAGGTAGAGCGAGCACAGTGGGAGGTAGAGCCTTCTGGTGGTCCAAGAGTCTCTAAAAGCACAGTAGGAGGTAGAGCCTTCTGGTGGTCCCAAGAGTCTCTAAAAGCACAGTAGGAGGTAGAGCCTTCTGGTGGTCCCAAGAGTCTCTAAAAGCACAGTAGGAGGTAGAGCCTTCTGGTGGTCCCAAGAGTCTCTAAAACCACAGTAGGAGGTAGAGCCTTCTGGTTGTCCCAAGAGTCTCTAAAAGCACAGTAGGAGGTAGAGCCTTCTGGTGGTCCCAAGAGTCTCTAAAAGTAAAGTAGGAGGTAGAGCCTTCTGGTGGTCCCAAGAGTCTCCAAAAGCACAGTAGGAGGTAGAGCCTTCTGGTGGTCCCAACAGTCTCTAAAAGCACAGTAGGAGGTAGAGCCTTCTGGTTGTCCCAAGAGTCTCTAAAAGCACAGTAGGAGGTAGAGCCTTCTGGTGGTACCAAGAGTCTCTAAAAGCACAGTAGGAGGTAGAGCCTTCTGGTGGTTTAAGAGTCTCTAAAAGCACAGTAGGAGGTAGAGCCTTCTGGTGGTCCAAGAGTCTCCAAAAGCACAGTAGGAGGTAGAGCCTTCTTGTGGTCCCAAGAGTCTCTAAAAGCAAAGTACGAGGTAGAGCAAGCACAGTGGGAGGTAGAGCCTTCTGGTGGTCCAAGAGTCTCTAAAAGCACAGTAGGAGGTAGAGCCTTCTGGTGGTCCCAAGAGTCTCTAAAAGCACAGTAGGAGGTAGAGCCTTCTGGTGGTCCCAAGAGTCTCTAAAACCACAGTAGGAGGTAGAGCCTTCTGGTTGTCCCAAGAGTCTCTAAAAGCACAGTAGGAGGTAGAGCCTTCTGGTGGTCCCAAAAGTCTCTAAAAGTAAAGTAGGAGGTAGAGCCTTCTGGTGGTCCCAAGAGTCTCCAAAACCACAGTAGGAGGTAGAGCCTTCTGGTGGTCCCAAGAGTCTCTAAAAGCACAGTAGGAGGTAGAGCCTTCAGGTTGTCCCAAGAGTCTCTAAAAGCACAGTAGGAGGTAGAGCCTTCTGGTGGTACCAAGAGTCTCTAAAAGCACAGTAGGAGGTAGAGCCTTCTGGTGGTCCCAAGAGTCTCTAAAAGTAAAGTAGGAGGTAGAGCCTTCTGGTGGTCCCAAGAGTCTCCAAAAGCACAGTAGGAGGTAGAGCCTTCTGGTGGTCCCAAGAGTCTCTAAAAGCACAGTAGGAGGTAGAGCAAGCACAGTAAGAGGTAGAGCCTTCTGGTGGTCCAAGAGTCTCTAAAAGCACAGTAGGAGGTAGAGCCTTCTGGTGTTCCCAAGAGTCTCTAAAAGCACAGTAGGAGGTAGAGCCTTCTGGTTGTCCCAAGAGTCTCTAAAAGCACAGTAGGAGGTAGAGCCTTCTGGTGGTCCCAAGAGTCTCTAAAAGTAAACTAGGAGGTAGAGCCTTTTGGTGGTCCCAAGAGTCTCTAAAGCACAGTAGGAGGTAGAGCCTTCTGGTGGTCCAAGAGTCTCTAAAAGCACAGTAGGAGGTAGAGCCTTCTGGTGGTCCAAGAGACTATAAAAGCACAGTAGGAGGTAGAGCCTTCTGGTGGTCCAAGAGTCTCTAAAAGCACAGTAGGAGGTAGAGCCTTCTGGTGGTCCCAAGAGCCTCTAAAAGCACAGTAGGAGGTAGAGCCTTCTGGTGGTCCAAGAGTCTCTAAAAGCACAGTAGGAGGTAGAGCCTTCTGGTGGTCCCAAGAGTCTCTAAAAGCACAGTAGGAGGTAGAGCCTTCTGGTGGTCAAAGAGTCTCTAAAAGCACAGTAGGATGTAAAGCCTTCTGGTGGTGCCAAGAGTCTCTAAAAGCACAGTAGGAGGTAGAGCCTTCTGGTGGTCCCAAGAGTCTCTAAAAGCACAGTAGAAGGTAGAGCCTTCTGGTGGTCCAAGAGTCTCTAAAAGCACAGTAGGAGGTAGAGCCTTCTGGTGGTCCCAAGAGTCTCTAAAAGCACAATAGGAGGTAGAGCCTTCTGGTGGTCCAAGAGTCTCTAAAAGCACAGTAGGAGGTAGAGCCTTCTGGTGGTCCCAAGAGTCTCTAAAAGCACAATAGGAGGTAGAGCCTTCTGGTGGTGCAAGAGTCTCTAAAAGCACAGTAGGATGTAGAGCCTTCTGGTGGTGCCAAGAGTCTCTAAAAGCACAGTAGGAGGTAGAGCCTTCTGGTGGTTTAAGAGTCTCTAAAAGCACAGTAGGAGGTAGAGCCTTCTTGTGGTCCCAAGAGTCTCTAAAAGCAAAGTACGAGGTAGAGCAAGCACAGTGGGAGGTAGAGCCTTCTGGTGGTCCAAGAGTCTCTAAAAGCACAGTAGGAGGTAGAGCCTTCTGGTGGTCCCAAGAGTCTCTAAAAGCACAGTAGGAGGTAGAGCCTTCTGGTGGTCCCAAGAGTCTCTAAAAGCACAGTAGGAGGTAGAGCCTTCTGGTGGTCCCAAGAGTCTCTAAAACCACAGTAGGAGGTAGAGCCTTCTGGTTATCCCAAGAGTCTCTAAAAGCACAGTAGGAGGTAGAGCCTTCTGGTGGTCCCAAGAGTCTCTAAAAGTAAAGTAGGAGGTAGAGCCTTCTGGTGGTCCCAAGAGTCTCCAAAAGCACAGTAGGAGGTAGAGCCTTCTGGTGGTCCCAACAGTCTCTAAAAGCACAGTAGGAGGTAGAGCCTTCTGGTTGTCACAAGAGTCTCTAAAAGCACAGTAGGAGGTAGAGCCTTCTGGTGGTACCAAGAGTCTCTAAAAGCACAGTAGGAGGTAGAGCCTTCTGGTGGTCCCAAGAGTCTCTAAAAGTAAAGTAGGAGGTAGAGCCTTCTGGTGGTCCCAAGAGTCTCCAAAAGCACAGTAGGAGGTAGAGCCTTCTGGTGGTCCCAAGAGTCTCTAAAAGCACAGTAGGAGGTAGAGCAAGCACAGTAAGAGGTAGAGCCTTCTGGTGGTCCAAGAGTCTCTAAAAGCACAGTAGGAGGTAGAGCCTTCTGGTGGTCCCAAGAGTCTCTAAAAGCACAGTAGGAGGTAGAGCCTTTTGGTGGTCCCAAGAGTCTCTAAAAGCACAGTAGGAGGTAGAGCCTTCTGGTGGTCAGAGTCTCTAAAAGCACAGTAGGAGGTAGAGCCTTCTGGTGGTCCCAAGAGTCTCTAAAAGCACAGTAGGAGGTAGAGCCTTCTGGTGGTCCCAAGAGTCTCTAAAAGCACAATAGGAGGTAGAGCCTTCTGGTGGTGCCAAGAGTCTCTAAAATCACAGTAGGAGGTAGAGCCTTCTGGTGGTTCCAAGAGTCTCTAAAAGCACAGTAGGAGGTAGAGCCTTCTGGTGGTCCCAAGAGTCTCTAAAAGCACAGTAGGAGGTAGAGCCTTCTGGTGGTCCAAGAGTCTCTAAAAGCACAGTAGGATGTAGAGCCTTCTGGTGGTGCCAAGAGTCTCTAAAAGCACAGTAGGAGGTAGAGCCTTCTGGTGGTCCCAAGAGTCTCTAAAAGCACAGTAGGAGGTAGAGCCTTCTGGTGGTCCCAAGAGTCTCTAAAAGCACAGTAGGAGGTAGAGCCTTCTGGTGGTCCAAGAGTCTCTAAAAGCACAGTAGGATGTAGAGCCTTCTGGTGGTGCCAAGAGTCTCTAAAAGCACAGTAGGAGGTAGAGCCTTCTGGTGGTCCCAAGAGTCTCTAAAAGCACAATAGGAGGTAGAGCCTTCTGGTGGTGCCAAGAGTCTCTAAAATCACAGTAGGAGGTAGAGCCTTCTGGTGGTCCCAAGAGTCTCTAAAAGCACAGTAGGGGGTAGAGCCTTCTGGTGGTCCCAAGAGTCTCTAAAAGCACAGTAGGAGGTAGAGCCTTCCGGTGGTCCAAGAGTCTCTAAAAGCACAGTAGGATGTAGAGCCTTCTGGTGGTGCCAAGAGTCTCTAAAAGCACAGTAGGAGGTAGAGCCTTCTGGTGGTCCCAAGAGTCTCTAAAAGCACAGTAGGAGGTAGATGCTTCTGGTGGTCCAAGAGTCTCTAAAAGCACAGTAGGAGGTGGAGCCTTCTGGGGGTCCCTAGAGTCTCTAAAAGCACAGTAGGAGGTAGAGCCTTCTGGTGGTCCAAGAGTCTCTAAAAGCACAGTAGGATGTAGAGCCTTCTGGTGGGGCCAAGAGTCTCTAAAAGCACAGTAGGAGGTAGAGCCTTCTGGTGGTTTAAGAGTCTCTAAAAGCACAGTAGGAGGTAGAGCCTTCTGGTGGTCCAAGAGTCTCTAAAAGCACAGTAGGAGGTAGAGCCTTCTGGTGGTCCCAAGAGTCTCTAAAAGCACAGTAGGAGGTAGAGCCTTCTGGTGGTCCAAGAGTCTCTAAAAGCACAGTAGGAGGTAGAGCCTTCTGGTGGTCCCAAGAGTCTCTAAAAGCACAGTAGGAGGTAGAGCAAGCACAGTAAGAGGTAGAGCCTTCTGGTGGTCCAAGAGTCTCTAAAAACACAGTAGGAGGTAGAGCCTTCTGGTGTTCCCAAGAGTCTCTAAAAGCACAGTAGGATGTAGAGTCTTCTGGTGGTGCCAAGAGTCTCTAAAAGCACAGTAGGAGGTAGAGCCTTCTGGTGGTCCCAAGAGTCTCTAAAAGCACAGTAGGAGGTAGATCCTTCTGGTGGTCCAAGAGTCTCTAAAAGCACAGTAGGAGGTGGAGCCTTCTGGGGGTCCCTAGAGTCTCTAAAAGCACAGTAGGAGGTAGAGCCTTCTGGTGGTCCAAGAGTCTCTAAAAGCACAGTAGGATGTAGAGCCTTCTTGTGGGGCCAAGAGTCTCTAAAAGCACAGTAGGAGGTAGAGCCTTCTGGTGGTTTAAGAGTCTCTAAAAGCACAGTAGGAGGTAGAGCCTTCTGGTGGTCCAAGAGTCTCTAAAAGCACAGTAGGAGGTAGAGCCTTCTGGTGGTCCCAAGAGTCTCTAAAAGCACAGTAGGAGGTAGAGCCTTCTGGTGGTCCAAGAGTCTCTAAAAGCACAGTAGGATGTAGAGCCTTCTGGTGGTGCCAAGAGTCTCTAAAAGCACAGTAGGAGGTAGAGCCTTCTGGTGGTCCCAAGAGTCTCTAAAAGCACAGTAGGAGGTAGAGCCTTCTGGTGGTCCAAGAGTCTCTAAAAGCACAGTAGGAGGTGGAGCCTTCTGGTGGTCCCAAGAGTCTCTAAAAGCACAGTAGGATGTAGAGCCTTCTGGTGGTGCCAAGAGTCTCTAAAAGCACAGTAGGAGGTAGAGCCTTCTGGTGGTCCCAAGAGTCTCTAAAAGCACAGTAGGAGGTAGATCCTTCTGGTGGTCCAAGAGTCTCTAAAAGCACAGTAGGAGGTGGAGCCTTCTGGGGGTCCCTAGAGTCTCTAAAAGCACAGTAGGAGGTAGAGCCTTCTGGTGGTCCAAGAGTCTCTAAAAGCACAGTAGGATGTAGAGCCTTCTGGTGGGGCCAAGAGTCTCTAAAAGCACAGTAGGAGGTAGAGTCTTCTGGTGGTCCCAAGAGTCTCTAAAAGTAAAGTAGGAGGTAGAGCCTTCTGGTGGTCCCAAGAGTCTCCAAAAGCACAGTAGGAGGTAGAGCCTTCTGGTGGTGCCAAGAGTCTCTAAAAGCACAGTAGGAGGTAGAGCCTTCTGGTGGTTTAAGAGTCTCTAAAAGCACAGTAGGAGGTAGAGCCTTCTGGTGGTCCAAGAGTCTCCAAAAGCACAGTAGGAGGTAGAGCCTTCTGGTTGTCCCAAGAGTCTCTAAAAGCACAGTAGGAGGTAGAGCCTTCTGGTGGTACCAAGAGTCTCTAAAAGCACAGTAGGAGGTAGAGCCTTCTGGTGGTCCCAAGAGTCTCTAAAAGTAAAGTAGGAGGTAGAGCCTTCTGGTGGTCCCAAGAGTCTCCAAAAGCACAGTAGGAGGTAGAGCCTTCTGGTGGTCCCAAGAGTCTCTAAAAGCACAGTAGGAGGTAGAGCAAGCACAGTAAGAGGTAGAGCCTTCTGGTGGTCCAAGAGTCTCTAAAAACACAGTAGGAGGTAGAGCCTTCTGGTGTTCCCAAGAGTCTCTAAAAGCACAGTAGGAGGTAGAGCCTTCTGGTTGTCCCAAGAGTCTCTAAAAGCACAGTAGGAGGTAGAGCCTTCTGGTGGTCCCAAGAGTCTCTAAAAGTAAAGTAGGAGGTAGAGCCTTCTGGTGGCCCCAAGAGTCTCTAAAAGCACAGTAGGAGGTAGAGCCTTTTGGTTGTCCCAAGAGTCTCTAAAGCACAGTAGGAGGTAGCGCCTTCTGGTGGTCCAAGAGTCTCTAAAAGCACAGTAGGAGGTAGAGCCTTCTGGTGGTCCCAAGAGTCTCTAAAAGCACAGTAGGAGGTAGAGCCTTCAGGTGGTCAAAGAGTCTCTAAAAGCACAGTAGGATGTAGAGCCTTCTGGTGGTGCCAAGAGTCTCTAAAAGCACAGTAGGAGGTAGAGCCTTCTGGTGGTCAAAGAGTCTCTAAAAGCACAGTAGGATGTAGAGCCTTCTGGTGGTGCCAAGAGTCTCTAAAAGCACAGTAGGAGGTAGAGCCTTCTGGTGGTCCCAAGAGTCTCTAAAAGCACAGTAGGAGGTAGAGCCTTCTGGTGGTCCAAGAGTCTCTAAAAGCACAGTAGGAGGTAGAGCCTTCTGGTGGTCCCAAGAGTCTCTAAAAGCACAATAGGAGGTAGAGCCTTCTGGTGGTCCAAGAGTCTCTAAAAGCACAGTAGGAGGTAGAGCCTTCTGGTGGTCCCAAGAGTCTCTAAAAGCACAATAGGAGGTAGAGCCTTCTGGTGGTGCAAGAGTCTCTAAAAGCACAGTAGGATGTAGAGCCTTCTGGTGGTGCCAAGAGTCTCTAAAAGCACAGTAGGAGGTAGAGCCTTCTGGTGGTTTAAGAGTCTCTAAAAGCACAGTAGGAGGAAGAGCCTTCTTGTGGTCCCAAGAGTCTCTAAAAGCAAAGTACGAGGTAGAGCAAGCACAGTGGGAGGTAGAGCCTTCTGGTGGTCCAAGAGTCTCTAAAAGCACAGTAGGAGGTAGAGCCTTCTGGTGGTCCCAAGAGTCTCTAAAAGCACAGTAGGAGGTAGAGCCTTCTGGTGGTCCCAAGAGTCTCTAAAAGCACAGTAGGAGGTAGAGCCTTCTGGTGGTCCCAAGAGTCTCTAAAACCACAGTAGGAGGTAGAGCCTTCTGGTTGTCCCAAGAGTCTCTAAAAGCACAGTAGGAGGTAGAGCCTTCTGGTGGTCCCAAGAGTCTCTAAAAGTAAAGTAGGAGGTAGAGCCTTCTGGTGGTCCCAAGAGTCTCCAAAAGCACAGTAGGAGGTAGAGCCTTCTGGTGGTCCCAACAGTCTCTAAAAGCACAGTAGGAGGTAGAGCCTTCTGGTTGTCCCAAGAGTCTCTAAAAGCACAGTAGGAGGTAGAGCCTTCTGGTGGTACCAAGAGTCTCTAAAAGCACAGTAGGAGGTAGAGCCTTCTGGTGGTCCCAAGAGTCTCTAAAAGTAAAGTAGGAGGTAGAGCCTTCTGGTGGTCAAAGAGTCTCTAAAAGCACAGTAGGAGGTAGAGCCTTCTGGTTGTCCCAAGAGTCTCTAAAAGCACAGTAGGAGGTAGAGCCTTCTGGTGGTCCCAAGAGTCTCTAAAAGCACAGTAGGAGGTAGAGCCTTCTGGTGGTCCAAGAGTCTCTAAAAGCACAGTAGGAGGAAGAGCCTTCTGGTGGTCCAAGAGTCTCTAAAAATACAGTAGGAGGTAGAGCCTTCTGGTGGTCCAAGAGTCTAAAAATACAGTAGGAGGTAGAGCCTTCTGGTGGTCCAAGAGTCTAAAAATACAGTAGGAGGTAGAGCCTTCTGGTGGTCCAAGAGTCTAAAAACACAGTAGGAGGTAGAGCCTTCTGGTGGTGCCAATAGTCTCTAAAAGCACAGTAGGAGGTAGAGCCTTCTGGTGGTCCCAATAGTCTCTAAAAGCACAGTAGGAGGTAGAGCCTTCTGGTGGTGCCAAGAGTCTCTAAAAGCACAGTAGGAGGAAGAGCCTTCTGGTGGTCCAAGAGTCTCTAAAAGCACAGTAGGAGGAAGAGCCTTCTGGTGGTCCAAGAGTCTCTAAAAATACAGTAGGAGGAAGAGCCTTCTGGTGGTCCAAGAGTCTCTAAAAATACAGTAGGAGGAAGAGCCTTCTGGTGGTCCAAGAGTCTCTAAAAGCACAGTAGGAGGAAGAGCCTTCTGGTGGTCCAAGAGTCTCTAAAAATACAGTAGGAGGTAGAGCCTTCTGGTGGTCCAAGAGTCTCTAAAAGCACAGTAGGAGGTAGAGCCTTCTGGTGGTGCCAATAGTCTCTAAAAGCACAGTAGGAGGTAGAGCCTTCTGGTGGTCCCAATAGTCTCTAAAAGCACAGTAGGAGGTAGAGCCTTCTGGTGGTGCCAAGAGTCTCTAAAAGCACAGTAGGAGGAAGAGCCTTCTGGTGGTCCAAGAGTCTCTAAAAGCACAGTAGGAGGAAGAGCCTTCTGGT